>NC_142947.1:34242821-34252821 GCF_046866305.1 Octopus bimaculoides | reverse complement strand
CATGCAGGGCAAAAATGCTTAGCGATATTTCTGTACTTAACATTCTGAGTTCGAATTCCGCTGAGGTCGGCGTCCTGTTCCATCGATAAAATTAGTACCAGTTGAGCACTTTGGTCGATAAAATAAGTACCACTTGAGCACTGGGGTCATTGTAATCGACTTATCGCCTTCCTCTAAATTACTGGTCTTTTGTCAAAATTTTAAACCAATGTTTAATGATGGAGAAACTAAGCGATCTTCTGTATAGGAATTTCACCACTGATCTTGCACGCTCGCGTGGACATTCACAAGTCCCATGTCATTACCATCATCTTATGTTCCCCTGAACTATGATATTCAATCCGTTAAGCATTCTGTCAATCGACATCTTTTAAATTTGTAGGCCCCTTCTTATCCTTCTTTGTACTCCCTTAAGCTGTAGTAGTCCCAAGCATCGTTTAGAATAAAGTCGTATTAAGAAAAATACGTAATATTGGTTTCAAATTATGGCACAGGGCCAGCAGCTTCAGGGGAGGTGTAAGACGATTACATCAATCCCAGTGCCCAACTGGATCACGAAAAGACAAAGCCAGCGTGGGAAAGATTTGAAATAAGAATATAACAAATCGAAACTAAATTCCTCTTGAAATTTAGTACTGGTACCTTACCAATTCTGTTGTGCTGTCACTTTCAGAACGAACGTAAAGAACGAACATAAAGACAGACGAAATACCGCTAAGCATTTCGCCCGGCGTGCTAACGTTTTCTGCCAGCTCGATGCCATGATTTCTCTAATATTAAGATGTCACATAAGCTAGTTCTCTCCCCCAACCCGTAACTTGGTATTCAACCATCGTATGTTTAAAAAGAGGCAAAATTTATTCAAGGTTCAAAAATGATAATCAAAAGTTGTAGAGGAAGAATTACAAAAAAAAAAAAAGAAAAAGATGAAAGAAGAAAAATGAAGAAAAAAATCTCTAAAACATTATGATACATGTATTTTTCGCCTTAAATCAAATAATATTGAAAAGGATTAACATAAGTGGGAAAGAAACGAACGGATTTATCTGACATCCCAATATTAACTGCAGTCACACGAATTTAGGGTGAATGGTATTAGCTGATTACCTGAAACTTTTTACAAAACTCGGAAATGATGAGAAGTAAAGTTGATCCCACTTTTATTTAAATAAAAACATCAAAAAATCAAAACAAAATCCAAGGCATGTGTTACCAGCGAGTTACCGATTGTGCCATTCACCGCCCTCAGCTAATTAAAAATAATAATGACTCGGTGGTTCCTTCAACATTTCGACATTTTCCATGTCTAAAACATGACTTTAAAACACAGGAAGTCTTAGACGCTTCGCTTTCCGGTTTAGTCTAAATGTCATCTGGATTATGTTTGCTTGAAAGTTTGAAGCAGTAAAAGTCCACCCTACAGAATATAACATTATACTTTGGTAAGAAGGAAAGGAAAATGTTTATAATAAACTGGCGAGCTCGTGCCATTCAAAACTGACTCAACGAAAGAGCTTATGGTGGTTGTTGACCGGCTAGAAATAGCGACCAAGTCTCCCGTAAAGTACACTCCAAGAAAGGATATATTAACGTAGCCCCAGAAATACTGTTTGAAAGCAAAGATTGATTGGTCACTAGTGGAACGTCTTTGATCTTAAGCCTGCAGTATGAGAGCTGACCTGGGGTTTCAGTAACATAAAACCGCAGCAATAACAATAGCCACAGAAACCTAATAAAATTAGCATCCAAATCTTCTTCAAAGCAGACCCCACCTTCATAAACGGTGAATATATCAAATCTGAAAATAAAACAGAATGGTCACGGTTGTAACGCCTTTAATCTGGGGATGAACAATTACTATGGCAACGTCTATTTCTCAGTACAATAGGACTACTTTAGATGCAATTTCAGTTTCATATTTATCCCAGATTTATTTTACATAACAACAACAACAATAATTGCTCATTCCTAAGGTTGACTGTTCAGTTCCTGGCCAAAGCCTGATCCTGCGCTGCCAGTATAGTGCTCTCGGTCTCTTTCTTTTTTAGGTTTCCTTTCATCAGCCAATCCTACCTATTTTTTCCAGCATCTTCCACAATCAATTCCATGCAGCCGCAGCAGAAGTTGCTGGAAAAAATAGGTGGGATTGGCTGATGAAAGGAACCCTGAAAAAAGAGACAGAGAGCAGCGCAGGGCCAAGATTTGGCCACGAACTGGAGGGTCAACCTTAGGAATGAGAAAGTTTCTCTGTTGTGCCGCATTTGCTATAGAGTGCCGCATTTGCAATATCACGAACGAATGCTCTAGACTTGCCCAAAACCACTAAAAGTTGTCGCGACACGACCAGGTAGCGAAAGTGCTACAATGGAAACTGCGAAAGGAGGGGGGGTAAGAAAGAGGCAAGATGTGGTATGAACACAAACCGCAGAGAGTGGCAGAGTCGGACACTAGCAAAATCCTCTGGGATTTCCCAATTTAAACAGATCAAGTGCGAGAGCATAATAGACCGAACCTAGTGGTGGTGGACAAGGTGCACCACATATGCTATATAGTGGATGTTGCATGCCCCTTTGACCAACGAATAGTCAAGAAGGAAGGCGAAAAGATAGATAGGTACAACCCTCTTAAGTACGAAATAACCCCGGCTATGGAAAATGAAGAAGGTGAAGATAGAAGCAATTATTGGTGGGTCCTTGGGAACAGTATCGGAAAGTATCAAGAGGAATATAAAGGAAATTGGAATAGAGTGCCCAGTAGAACTGTTACAAAAGGTTTGCATCGTTGGCACGGCCAGAATAATCAGGAAAGCATTAGATAGCTGAAAAGAATGGATAGCATGGTACTGTAGGCTGCAGGTAGTAAGCCCGCTACACATGCAAGACTCCAGCAGCTCCAACAAAACCTGTGATAAAAGAAGAGATAATAATAATAATAATAATAATAATAATAATAATAATAATAATAATAATAATAATAATAATTATAATGTTCTATGTTTAAGAGATTAAGAATTATGTACATTATTTACATCATTTACAATTGACGGATATTTTTCCTCATCTTGTTTGTTGTTAACACAACGTTTCAGCTGATATAACCTCCAGCCTTCATCAGGTGTCTTGGGGAAATTTCGAACCTGGGTTCTCATTCCTAAAGTATTTTTCGATGTTGTTTTGTTGTTGTTGTTGTTGTTGTTGTTGTTGTTGTTCTTCTTCTTCTTCTTCTTCTTCTTCTTCTTCTTCTTCTTCTTCTTCTTCTTCTTCTTCTTCTTCTTCTTCTTCTTCTTGTTCTTGTTGTTGTTGTTGTTCCTCTTCTTCTTCTTCTTCTTCTTCTTCTTCTTCTTCTTCTTCTTCTTCTTCTTCTTCTTCTTCTTCTTTATGGTGAATAAAAATGAAAGAACATGTATGATAATCGACATAGCATGCCCCCGTAACAACAGGATCAATGTGAAAGAAGAAGAAAAAATAAACAACCGTGACAATTTGAAGTGGGAAATACGAAGGTTGTGGTCAATGAAGAGAGTAGATGTGATACCTATAGTAATTGGTGCACTTGGAAGTATCAGCACTCAACTACCAGCATGGCTGAAAAAGATTGGAGCAAGTGTGAAGGTAGAACACCTACAAAAATCAGCATTGTTTGGAACTGCAGGAATTCTTCGCAGGGTTCTTGAAGCATGATCAGTAAACAAGTCTCACCTTAGTCTGCTGGTTGTGGACAGCTGACACTTTCCATCATACTCAGCAAAATAAGCTGTGAGTTTTCATATAATAATAATAATAATAATAATAATAATAATAATAATAATAATAATAATAATAATAATAATAAATACCCTGATGCAGTACTAGACACTGGCTCTCATGGCTTCTGATTGGAAGTATTATCATGTATATTTTTTGTCTTGGTATAAAAGATGAGCTACAACAAATATTCTGCTCAATACCACAGACTTGCCTGTCAGTTGTTTGACCTTAACCAGTTGAGCATGTCTCTTAGTGGCTGACGATATGTGCATCTCTGATCACGAGCATAAGTAGTGGTGGAGCATCGTAGCCATGTGCTGAGTGGAATTCTTGGGGGTTTGAATAATTCACCTCTGAAAACATGGGTGTTTCCTTCAACATCCTTAAACAAGGATGTTGGGATCTTTTGATGGAATGGGCTACTCAACTTGAAGAAAATTCTAACTGGGACCCACCTGCAAGGTCATGCGCTGTTTATCTTGATATGAGATCACCATGTCGCGCACATATGGGTAGACATGATGGGTATACTGGGCTTTGTATATTTTATCCCAATGTAACTTTGATGGTATGCACTGCTCTCTCACTCAATAATAATAATAAATAATAATAATAATAATAATAATGATTTTATTTATTTGCCAGTGGAGCATCAATGAGGCAGGGAGATTATAAGGACAGTTTAATATATGTGTGAGTGTTTACATAAAAGGTGGGGGGAAATAACGGGAAAATATTCAAAGTGGACTAAGCCTTTCATATCCTACCAAACAGATAACAGCACCTTACGTGGGTGAAGACCTTCTTTAGCCTGGAGTGCCGGTGTTTCTCCTTTCCCTACTCACTGTCTTCGACGTTTGACATTTTTATAGAGAACCCATTTCTCGTCACCAGTCAGTCACCATTCAGTCCAAAAACAGTTCATTCGTGAGACGTGACAGCAAAGAAGAGCACACGTTCATTCTCTGGATGCGATTAGACACGAAAAGTTTGTGAGGAACCTTTTGACTTAATTTGCAGGTGTCGGTGTTGAATGACCAAATCAAAGCTTCTCTGCTAGTTTCTCAACAGTTACGAGGTTATTTTGTTCCACCAGGGTTTGCAAGACGTCCTCGTCGAGCTCTACAGATCTTCCAGAACGAGGCTCGTCTTCGAGGCTTAAGTTTCCGGCTCGGAATTTCTGAAACCACCATTGACACTAGCTTACACTTATTGTTCGATCCTCATACACTGCGTTAATATTCCTCGCACTTTCCGTTGCGTTGTTGCTTTTATTGAACTCATAAAGCAAAATATGCCGAATATGCTCCTTTGTCACTTCCATTATAGCTTTGAAAAAAATAATTGTTAAAATCGAACTGCACTCTTCTAAACTTGCACTAAGAATAAGGCCCAGGTAAAATTACTACCTGCTTTTATAGCAAGTTGATGCAGGTACTGTATCCCGTCCCTCACTGACTTTTAGTTCATTCAATTGACAAAAAACCGCATTATTTATGGGATGACCCAATATAAACACAACATATACATACCTACAATTGTTACGAAAACAGTTTCTAGAGCGTATGGAGTTATACAAATACAATTACATAAACAAAGGGGAAGGGATGAAGCAAGATGTTTATATTATATATGTAAGGACATTAAATATTTGCTATAAATAAATACATAGAATAAATATACACAAACGTAAGAAAAACTAAACTCAGGAAAACAAGTAAAATGTATATATAATGAATATATATATTCATAATGCATGTATATTAGATTGTAATTATTAACTTGACTACTTTGCTATTATTTTAATCTTTCAGCCCAAAAGACAGTCCCCGGATGTTATCTCGGTAACAATAATTTCTATCCAGGCAATCAGAATGTTCTCAGAAGAATGAGAGAAGCAATGTTGTATGGTTTAATATTCCATTTTCGTTGAGCATAAAACCTAATGCAAATAAAAGTTTGACAACACCATAGTTAAACTTTATCTAGGGTGCTATTGAACCGGCTAATGAAAGACATTTGTCTTTCAGTGCTAATCGAAACATAATCTATTTTTCAGATCAGATAGGGTCCTGTGAACATTATCTGCGAGAGAATTTTAAGAAATATGTATTGAGCTGCAGGTGTCTATATATCCACATTTTTGTTTTTTGACTTCATTAAAAACCTTGATACTTTTAACAGAGACACAGTCTGTAAAGTTCTTGGATAATTGGGTTGTTCATCAATTTTGCAAACATATTTGAAGAACTACATCATGACAGGAAAACTCAAGTCACACTCTAATGATATTGTAGTAGAAAATCGAGTTAAACTGGGCGATATCCTCGTTCCTGCTTTGTTCTCTGTATATTTGCTGCATTTCTTACTTAATCTTTTCTTCGATAAAATATGTTCATAAAATTGATATCCATCTGAAATTTAGAATAAGAGCATAGGGGTGATTCAGCTGCAGGTCTTAGACATTCAAAACTTTTATTCTAGAACTGCTTTTGTAGATAATGTTGATTTTGTTGCTCCTACTGGAAATAACATGCAGCTCACAATGGCCTGATTCTCGGCTGCACGTATTGCTTTTGGTCACACAATAAGCTTAGAGAATACAATGGTAATATTGGCAATGACGTCAACTGAGCGCTATATTAAACGAAAAGTTTTCGTAAATGGCACAAAATTGAAGGCTCTGGACATATTTTTATATCTAGAGGGTATATTGGCAAGAGGTGGACTCATAGATGCTGATGTTTCACTCACAAATTAAAAAAGCCTGTCCAGTCTTTGGTAAGCGGAAATCAGTGCGTATGTGATTTATGATCGCTTGCTCTTTCTGTATCCTTTGACATGTTGACAACGTACAGTCGACCTTTCAAGATGTTTGACAGATTCCCCTACAAGTGTCTGTGTCACATAGTATTAAATGGCCGACTAACACCTGACTCTGAGGTAATCTCACGAGCTGTCTCGCAACTGAATGAGAAATCCTCACCAGCTAAATGCGCAGGATAGAGCATCTTGTGCGACTGAATAGCGAACCATTCTGTAATAGCTTTTCTAAGGCGAATGGGAAATTAGAAAGCGTCAAACAATGAATGGTCAGTGAATGCAAAAGTAGTAGAGATAGAAAAAAGCAGTGGAATCTACAGCCGTATTAGGTTGATAAAGATGTAAATATACACGGGAAGAGGTAGGGAGAGCCAGGCATACATTTTGGGAAGGAATGGTATGGAGTAGAGAATCAGAGTGAAATCAGTGTAGAGCAGGAGAGAGTGAAGGAAAGGGAGAGAAAGTAAAAGAAAATTACTTCGTTTGTCAGTGTTCAAACTGAAGTAAAACAGGCCAAGAAAGCAGTGCAAACATATAAGAAACAGAAGGCAAAACAAAAACAGAAGATGCTCTTCATCAGCTATCAACCTAGAGGTCATGGCGATAGCAGTATCTTGCGAAAGCAACGCTAAATTCAGATGTGCCTTTGCCTTCAGAAGCAAATTTACAAAGAGTGATGCACTAAAGGACACTCACGTACACGCGGATATGTATATAAGAGAACCCAGATGAAATTCCTTTGTAGTTCAGCGGAAATGTTTGTTCATGGAAACGTTCATGTACAACAACAAGAAGAACAACAACAGTAATAACTATAATAATGTTTTCAGATTTTGGCACAAGGATAGCAGTTTCGGAGGGGATAAGTTGATAATATCGACCCCAGTGTTCAGTTGGTACTCATTTAATCGACCCGGGAGGATGAAAGGCAAAGTCAACCTCGGCGAAACTCAGTTCGCAAAAACGAACGAAATGCCGCTAAGTATTTTGTCCGGTATGGTAGCGACTCTGCGAGCTTATATAATAATAATAATAATAATAATAATAATAATAATAATAATAATAATAATAATAATAATCTGTGGAAACGATGCAAAATCCAGAAAAGGAAGAAAGATGAAGAGAGAACATAAGATTCTCATAGAGAGAAGAACTGATTTCAACAAAACAAACACTGTAACAAAAAGTCCAAGCAAAAGCTCAAAGAATACGATTTGAGAAGAGAAACAAGTTTTACAAGCAGAATAAGCTGTTCACGTTCAATGCAAAAAGTTTCTACAGAGAAAGAGAGAATAACCGTTGAACAAACTTACAGGTACCTCGGAATAAATGAGAGCTCTGGCATTCAACATGCAAATATGAAAGAGATCAGGAAGGAATGTTACAGGAGAGCGGTCCTAAGATCCGAGTTAAATGCACGTAACAAGGTGTTAGCTATAAATTCCTTAGCAGTCCCGGTTGTTATTTACAGTTTCAATGTGTTGAACAGGCATATGAGCGAAATAAGGAAGATTGACAGGAAAATCTGTAAGCTGCTGACTTGCAATAAGATGCAGCATCCAAAGATAGACGCAGATCGTCTTTACCTACCCAGAACACGTGGTCGAGGCGTAAACCACCACAGTTGGACTAATAAAATATCTTGAAACATCTAAAACTCGTTGAAAACCACGAGAGACGTAAGAAGCTTCATTCTGTTATGAAGGAGAGCAAAAAATTTGCTAGTGAGTTTATGCATAATACTCAGGTTGAACAGCATGATGGAAGTGCAACAACTGTTGTTTCAAAGAAGGTGGAATCAATAGGAAAGCAAAATGTGTCCGAACAATTGGCTGATAGGTGGGAACAAAAACCTCTGCATGGCAAATATGTGACCTGTAGGAAACAAGCTGATGTAGACCAGTGATTACGGAGTTCAGGGCTAAAGACAGAAAGTGAAAGCTTTATCTTGACTGCTCAAGATCAGAGCTTATTGACCCGGAACTATCAAGCCAATGTGATGAAAAATGGAGCAGACCCAAAGTGCTGATACTGCAACGATGGGATTGAAACAGTGGATAGCTAAATCTCTGGGCTGTAAGGTTTTAGCACATGTAGAGTATAAATCAAGGCATGACAGAGTCGGCCAATATCTACAATGGATTATGTGTCGGCATTATGAAATCAAAACTGGTGACAAATGGTACAAGCACCACCCTGAGGCTGTAACTAAGGGAGAAAATGTAACGATTCTTTGGAACTTTCCAGTATGTATAGACCTGACCATCAAAGCAAATAAACTAGATATTGTTGTGAAAGACAAAAACAATAAAGTTTGTTTATTTATTGACATGAGCATACCTTGTGACCATAATACATCGGCAAAAGAATTTGATAACCTCAGGAAATATATAAGATTTGCTAATCGAAATCGAAAAGATGTGGCATCTCAAGACGGTTACAATACCAGTGATTGTAGGAGCATTTGGAATGATCAAAATAAGGAGCTGAAAATTATTTAAGAATGATCCCTAGCTTACCATCCATGCAGGAAGTGCAAAAGATTGTCTCAACTGGTACGTCACACGTATTGAGAAGAGCATTGTCACTGAATTTTCTTTTTTTTTTAACCTTTATTTTTTTTTGCTTACATTGTTTTTCTTATTCTCTGTCATTCTTCCCCTTGTTTCCTATCACATGACTTTGTAAATGAACAATCTGGGGTGTTTATTTTAATGCCCTACCGATGTATACAGTGCGTTTCTTTGCCTTAGGAGTCAGGAAGACACTCGGCAAGAAATGGAAACTGAATTGAAAGATGATAATGAAAATAATGATAATAATGATAATAATATAAACAACACCACCAACAACAACAACAGTAATATGAATATCTTTATTAATAATAATATAATGGAAAAACTATCCAAATATAAAGTCCTGGAAATAGAAATATCCAGAATGTGGGGATTGCAAACTGGAACAATCCCAAACAACAATAGATGCCTTGGGAATGATAAAAGGAGAGGCAGGCATATACATACATACACATACATACATACATACATACATACATACATGCTTACATATACACACATACATACGTATACACACACACGGGCATATATATGTATGTATATATGTATGTATGTGTGTGTATATATATATATATATGTGCGTGTGTGTACATATATGTATGTGTGTATATATATATATATATATGTGTATATGTATGTATGTGTGTGTGTGTGTGAGTGTGTGTGTGTGTGCGTGTGTGTATAGTTCTAGTATCACTAAAATATACCCAAAACAAAAATAATGTACATACCCACAACATACACATATACAACTCAGTCTTCCAGTGAAAGCGGACAATAACAAGAAGTCTGTTGAAATGTTAATTTTATAAATAACGATAATAATAATGGCTTCAACAGTTTTCGGAGTGAGTC
>NC_142947.1:34230321-34232821 GCF_046866305.1 Octopus bimaculoides | reverse complement strand
ACATGTCAAACTAAATTTTAAAAGTGTTTTAATTAGAGAAATAATGCGGAAAGGAGAGGAGGAAAGTATAGAAATGAAATGTTAGAATCATATATATATATATATATATATATATATATATATATATATATATATATATATATATATATATATATAATATATATATATATGTATGTATATATATATTTATGCATATATTATGTATATATATGCAGTATATAGATACACAATATATATTCAACGCACACACAAGCACACATACGATTTTTTTTTATATCTCACCAAAATATACAATTAGAACAAAACACTAAAAATTGGTGACCTTAAGAGAGAGGTTAAAGACGAAATACTTTTTATACCATGCTTATAAATATATAAATGTATATATATATATATATATATATATATATATATATACACAAACACACACACACACACACACACACACACACACATATATATATATATATATATACTCACTGGGTATATATATATATATATATATATATATATATATATATATATACACTCACGGGGTATATATACAGATACACTCATGGGTGAGTGACATGTAAGGGAGTGAGAGTGAGAGAGGGAATAAGAGAGAGATTGGAAGAGAGGGTGAGGGAAGGAATAAAAAATTGATTGAGAGAGAGGGAGGAAAAGGGATGGTGGGGAGAGATGAGAGAGAGGGTGAGAGAAAGACAGGTCAATCAAATCTGACAGACAGCTCTATATATAGAGAGAACGTACATATTATATGTGAGGATAAATAGATATATAAATAGAGAGAAAGAGACAGAGAGAGGGAAAGAAAGAGAGAAAGACAGAGAGAGAGAGAGAGAGAGAGGGAGAGAGAGAGAGGGGGAGAGAGAGAGAAGGGGAGAGGAAGATGAAGAAAGAGACGGTGATGATTGTGTTGTGAGGTAGAAGACACGTCTGACCTCAACGAAAACAACAAACAACTATTTAGCTACAGTAACAACACATTGTTAGGTTTATGACAAATTTGCTTCGGACAAAATTACTTAGCGGCATTTGTTGTAACTCATATGTTTTGAATTCAAATTCCGCTTAGGTTAACCTTGCTTTTAACCACGCCGTTGTCAATAAAACAGAGTAGATGCCTTGTGTCGGGGTCGATGCATCGTCTTTCCTCCTCTCTTCAAAATTGCTGGCTTTGCGACTGAATTAGAAAAGTTACCATGTCAGGTTAAGCAATAGAAACGTGTACAAAAGTCCCGAAAATCTGCTTGGATGTTTCCAGCAGATAGATATTGAATGGAATTCCTGAATGTGCCAGTGTGGATCTTCCAGATTTTACTCTGTACATTCGTTAGACTAGCTGAAATAAATAGCATAGACTGATCACAATTTAAACTGGTCGTCTATACAGGCCACAATGTTGTGATCTGCATAGTCGACTTAGGACTCATAAATAGAGAGCCAGCAACTAGAAGTTGAATGCGTCTTTCTCGATTCGTAAATACTACAGAGACCTGATTAGCGAGCTAGTCAAGCAGTATTTCACAGCGGCAATAGTCAACATCAGGTGGTGGAAAACCTTGAAGGGGGCAATTAAGTGAGGTGATGGTGCTTAGTACAGAGCATGTTATAGGGGGAAATAGATTAGAAGTGTAGCTAATTAGTAAACTAGAAGTGGCAATTGAAAATGGCATTGCGACCAATGTGCTAGTGGCAGGAATGGCTCCCGACAATTTTTTTCAACGCGAAACACGAAGGCTGCATCGTTAGAGTTAGAGTACTTACGCTAAAACTAGAAGGAGCAAAAACCACTCTAGACAAGGTGGTGGAGGCGCGACATGGCAACAAAGCTATAATTTGATCTCAGGTTACGTACGTGTCGCTCAGTTTCAAGCAGATGTATGAGACGTTCCAGTAGCACTTTGCTCAACTGTACGGAATAAGCGATTTTTCTCTTGCACGGTCACACAATACCTTCCGTATCTCAGCAGGAGAGGTTAAGTACTACGAAAGACCTGTCACAGTAGCTGAGACACGGGAGGTATTGTGTGGCCCTGTAAAAGACAAATCGCTCAGCTTGGATAGTCTGCTCAATGAGTTTTATGGTTATTTGCCAAATATATTGACGACTTAGCAAACATCTTTCGCAACTGGCAGCAAAAAGGGAGAATTCCCAGCTCTGTGAGCCGGTGCGTGTTACCGTTGCTGAGAATGACAACAAAGGAGTTATTATAGAGAATCTCATATTGCAGGTAAACGTACTTCTAGAGCTATCAAATAATTCTTGTAAACCCCAACACCCCACAAAAAAAGGAAAGAAAACATAAGCAAGCAAACTAACAGAAATTCTTCGCTGCGAAATGCATTCTCTTTTGAAGAAAGAAAATATTTCACATTTTTGTGGAGAATAATACTGGCAATGCGTTTAGTAAAAATAACAAATGCAACACTCTGTCTCTCTCACTCTCTATTCCTTCCTTCCTTCCTTCCTTCCTTCCTTCTTTCCTTCTGTCCT
>NC_142947.1:34212821-34225321 GCF_046866305.1 Octopus bimaculoides | reverse complement strand
CTCAACAAACACTTACTGATAAGTTACTATATTTATAGTTGTGACGCGTCTACATGACTAATACAGAAGACAAATTGTATTGTATTGTTGGCACTCCATCGCTTACGACGTCGAGGGTTCCAGTTGATCGGATCAACGGAACAGTCTGCTCGTGAAATTAACGTGCAAGTGGCTGAGCACTCCACAGACACGTGTACCCATAACGTAGTTCTCGGGGATATTCAGCGTGACACAGTGTGACAAGGCTGACCTTTTGAATTACATGCACAACAGAAACAGGAAGTAAGAGTGAGAGAAAGTTGTGTTGAAAGAGTACAGCAGGGCTCGTTACCATCCCCTGCCGGAGCCTCGTGGAGCTTTAGGTGTTTTCGCTCAATAAACACTGACAACGCCCGGTCTGGGAATCGAAACCGCGATCCTATGACCGCGAGTCCGCTGTCCTAACCACTGGGCCATTGCGCCTCCACACAGAAGACAAATAAACAGCTCTGAAAAACCGCATGAAACGAACATGTGAAAATAGCTGTTTCGTAGTATGACGGGTCCTGCTTCTGTAAATCGATCTCGCGACTTAGACATCATAGACTAAATATAAGCAAACGAAATTGTTCAAGTTTAACGATTCTGCCATACAAAACGTGCGAGACCGATGGGTCAAAAGAATATTGGTGGAATTTAAAAATTAAAACAATCACCAAGTTAAAACACAACCGGTATATGCTACAAATGGTCACGATATCTGGCGCTACCTGACAAATGTTGTCGACATGCCAAACGCGGATCCTGCATCATACATTACACGAGTCAGGTCATTCTTCACTGAGCTACCAGCAATGCTTCCACGCGACCAGTCTGTGTATTCTGCAGTCCGTCCGGACATTTCCACATAGACTCATATATTCATACGGAATGATTCCGTCAAAGGACCACTCACACCGCCTTACTCAGGTCGCTATCGGGTTCTTAAGAGGACGCCTAAACTGTTTACTGTGGACATTAACGGTAAAAAGGAGACTATCTCGATTGACAGAGTGAGAAAAGCTTTCTCTGAAGCACTTATACCTCTCGCAGACACACCTATCATACCACAGACACTTCCACTCTCACAGACATCTCCACCACCACGAGCACTTCCTCCACTCATTATCAAACGGACTTTGCAAACGCATTCTTCTTCACCCTACATGACACGTTCGGGATGATCGGTTCATTGGCCGAAGAAACTGTCCAAGACAATTTATATTTCATAACTTTTCCTTGTCATAAACTGTTCCGGTGAATATACTCTTATGTTTGTTGTGCACACACCACACCCATTTTTCTCTTCTCAGCAACATTGTGCATTTCACACGCTTGCTTACAACCATATATGTACACATACACTATACACACATTTTTTTCAGCAAGACTGTTCCTATTTTCAGACTTGCCAGTCGAAGACGAAAAATATTATCTGTGTATCACACATTTTGTTCTCTTGACGAACATATTTTTTTCTGCATGTTTCTTCTATGTTTGTAACTTTGCATTGTTCATACAACTGTATTGCCATACTTCATTTTCTGTGCCTTTCCCTCTCACACGTCCGTTTCGCCTACCTTCATTTAATCCAAGCGTTTGCATTTGGCGTGGGGTATAGGCACAGTTACCTCTCCTGACGGTAACTGTCCTAATAGCTCGCCGCTAGGCGAAGTAGCGTGTAACTTTGGAATTCTGGGACTTATCTCTCCCTCTTTTTTCACCGCGGCTCACAGCGCGCAAAACGTGACTTCCTCAGCTCTTAATCCCACCTTGGACAAATGCACAACCATGAGACAAGCAACTGCAAGTAAACATTAAGCCGCTATGACTTGGATTTAACAGAAGATGAACGTGGTCTTCACATGTAAATATTTTGTGTAACTTATTCTACTTGTACATATCTGAGACCTCAAGTAAAAGGCATAACAACTACAACTTGGTTCTGCGATGTCCAATACGCGGTGTTCTTTCTTCACGAAGGGATATCTTCTTTCCCAGCCTTCTGAACGGGGCCGTTAGTTAGATGGTTATGCCACATATAAATGTTTTACTCGTGAACATAATGCATTGCCCGGTCGGGAAGCGAAGTCACGTTCTTACTATCGTGTGTGCAACAGCCTAGGATACGCACCTTCGTTTGAGAGAGATTGAATCTATGTTTGCATATATATATATATAGTTGGAATTTACAGAAAAACAAAAGACGGAGACAGGTGTATAAACAACTAGCAGGTGCATTAGTTTAACGCTCGGGAAGGTGAGAAAGTCTTTTACGTTTCGAGCCTATGTTCTTCAACAGGAAGGATTACGAGAAAATAAATAGAGAGAGAATGAAAAAAGGTTTAGTGGGTAGCGGTCAATCATGGTGTGTGTGTGTGTGTGTGTGTGTGTGTGTGTGTGTGTGTGTGTGTGTGTGTGTGTGTGTGTGCGCGTGTGTGTGTGTGTGTGTAGATAGATAGATAAATAGATAGATAGTTAAACACACGTATACACCCATGTATATCAAAACACATCAATCTAATCTCTGAAATACATGTGTTATGTATGTATGTATGTATGTATGTATGTGTGTGTTTGTGTGTGTGTATGTATGTATGTATGTATGTATGTATCTATGTTTCTATCTATCTATCTATCTATCTATCTATCTATCTATCTATCTACCTATCTATCTATCCATCTATCTATCTTTCCGTCGACTTGTCTGTGTACGTGTCTGTCTATGTATCTCTGTATACACACAGACAAGCGCGTTGTGTACAATTCTTCAAGGTCAAAATGAAACTATATATTAGACAATTATCTACTTCTTGTAAAATATGATATTCATTTCATCCATTATCTGGAAACTGGGGTGAAAATCTAATAGGTAAAGGCGGAAATCGATCCAAAATGCCTCTTTAATCCCTCCCTTGTCTCTGTTTTTATCACCCTCTTCTTCTTCCTCTATCTCTATCTATTTATTTCTCTTCTCCTCCCCTATTTTACACCCTGCTGAACCAATCAGTATCACGAATATCTGGAGGATTGAGTGAATTTTAAGTAGGGTTCTCATGCAGTTAAGTACTTAAATATTTTAATGTTCCCTTTGATTATTAGCAAATTCCTTCCACAGACCAGCCTTAAACTACTCCCTCTCTTTCTCTTTCACTTTCCATGAACCACCAATCCGAAACCCCTAATCAAACCGACCTTAGCGCTTACAAGTTAGGGGAAATCTTACACTTGAGACGTCCCTCTGATTTGTACCTATTGACCTCGCTAGATTGTAATTCTCTACTTCAATGAAACTGGATAAAAGCGTGTCTGCGCGTGCGCATATACATACATCTGTGTGCGTGTATTTGTATTTCTGAGACAAATACAGAGAAATTGAGAAAGAAAGAAAGAAAAAAGAAAGAGAGAAAAAGAGAAAAGAGAAAAGAGAGAAGGAAAGAGAAAGAAAGGGAGAGAGAAGATTGTGTATGTATATATTTTGGGCCTCCGTCGGTCATGGCTGACCATGGATGATGTCATCCGTCCGTTGAGTCATCTATTCAGTTTTTGCAACGCCTCCTGTGGCTGTAGAGACCGATGCAAGAGTGGCAGTCTCGTTTGCAGAGGTCACACCTATACGTTGAATCCGGTCAGTTGGCTGTCGTTTCTTTTCTGTGGGCTCGGTTTTCAGCTGCTGCCACCTTCAAATTCTCTTCGCCGGTCTGCAGTTGTTTGTGAAGAGTGCCTCTCCAGCTGGTTCGGTCGGCTGCGAGATCCTCCCAGGAATTGGTGTTGATACCAAGTGCCTTCATATCCCTCCTGCACACGTCCCTGTACCTCAGCTTCGGGCGGCCAATGTTTCTCTGTCCTACGACAAGCTCTCCGTAAAGGACATCCTTTGTAATCCGACCACCCTCCATACGGCGAACGTGGCCAAACCAGCGCAGCCGACGTTGTCTTAGTAAGGTGAGCATGGTGGGAAGGCCAGCACGAGACAGAACGTCAGTATTGGTTACTTTGTCTTGCCAGAGGATGCCGAGTATGCGTCGGAAGCTTCTGAGGTGGAAGGTGTTGAGCCGTTTCTCCTGGCGGCCGTACGCGGTCCATGTCTCGCTGCTGTATAGCAGGGTGCTGAGGACGCAAGCACTGTACACAGCCATTTTCGCTTTCACTGTTAGCTTGGGGTTTGTCCACACTCTTGGTGTGAGGCGAGCGTATGTTGTAGCGGCCTTCCCGATCCTCTTGTCTATCTCAGCATCTAGGCAGAGGTTGTCGGTGATAGTGGAACCAAGGTACATGAACTGGTGGACAACCTCGAGCTCATAGTTGTTGATGGTGATGACAGGTGGTGCCGGCGTGTTTTGACCCATAACGTTTGTCTTCTTCAGACTGATAGTCATCCCGAAGTCTTTGCAGGCCTCAGCTAAGCAATCCATCAGCAGCTGCAGTTCCCTCTGAGTGTGAGTCGCAACTGTAGCGTCATCAGCGAACAGCATGTCTCTAATGAGGACTTCACGGACCTTTGTCCTCGCTTTTAGGCGAGCAAGATTGAAGCAAGATAGGTTGGTCATTGTTATATATGGTGTAGAAAACTTTGTTTAAAATAAAAAGTTTTGGATGTGAAAAAATCGCCACTCTCCTCTTCGATTTCAATCATATATACATATATGTATATATGATGCACTGAACTTACTCTTGGCTTTATATAATCTCTGCTGATCTAAAAATCTTCCTTGGGTATGTGGATTTGAGTGGAATGTTAAAAAGGTTGTAGGGTGGGATGGAAAGGTCGCTTTCGAGAAATTTTTATTGAATAAATTTGTGATTTAGAATTTATTCATGCATGGAGAACTTTGTAAGCAAGTGTGCGTATAAATAAACTCACTAGATTTATTCATATACACACATTTATTCAATCGGTCAGCACACTTATCGAGAAAATAAGAGGTATGCGTTTGTTTCTTACGCTTACTTTTACCCATTTTCTTCCGTTACGGGTGTTCATATGCCCTAATCTACTACATAAATGAGAGTGTATGTGTGTACGTATGTGTGTATATTACCGAAAGGCTCTGAAATTTGCGCCCCATGGACGTTTTTTGGTAAATGAGTAACTCTCCAAATCTGCCACTTTCCCATCTGCTTAACTCTGTCTTTTACGATTTCCCCCTATCACTACATATATTTACCACACTTTATGTAGATCCCTCACGCATGCTGCTCTTCCAAATGTAAAAGCAAAAAACTTCGTTTATCGAGACATTACAAATTGCCCCAAATAATGCAGACATCCGTGCCGATAAAGAGGCCTATGCGTCGGGGGAAAACATGGTCTGACTCGCAATAAAAAGTAATCGAAGACATTCTTTTGTGAAAATTGCTCGGGAACGACGGGCTGCTCAGCTACTATTAGACAAGACTATTTTCTATCGTCAATATGCAGTGACAGCATCTAATTCTATTCACTCACTCACACACACACACACACACACACACACACACACACACACACACACACACACACACACACACACACACACATACACACATATATATGTATTGATTACATATTATGATATCAGTCACTTTTGCTGAACCGATTAGTTACGGGTACGTGAAGGAATCACTGGTTACTATAAGGCGAGGAACTTTCTAATGCCAACAATATATAAATTGCATGCGTTCTTCTTGAATAGCAAGATGAGGGATACTTGATTTCTGATGAATACCTAAAGGAGATCATGGCGGCCGCTTATGTTTTACTGCGTGTAAAAAGAAATACTGACGTTTATATGGGAGAATATACAAATAATAACAACAGACGAGGACAGGTGGTGTAAATAACAAAAGTATATATTAGTATGACGCTCGGGAATACGGAAAGTCTTTGACGTTTCGAGCTACGCTCTTCAACAGAAAGAATACAGAGACAAGGAGAAAAACACGGAGAAAAAAAATTGAATAGTGTTCAGTCAACGGTCAATCATAATAATGGCCGATCATAACAATGACTGACCGGAAGTTAGAAATTCTTATTTCAGGAGAGCTAAGAAAGGGGGAGATAACAAACGGTGATCGGGAACGAGGGGCTGTGTGTGGGAGGTAGAATGCTGGTGATCTTGACGTATGTAGTGTGAAAATGGGGAAGGGAGAAAGGGAGAAAGGGAGAAAGGGAGAAAGGGAGTTAGTAGTTGGTCAGTTGTAGTGTGTGCGTGGTGTGATGCGGGGGTATTGGTGTGGTGTGCGTGGTGTGTTGCGAGGGTATTGGTGTGGTGTGATGTGAGGGTGTTGGGAGGTGGGGAAGGCATGGGTGGAGTGTGGGTTGGGCTTAGGGTGGGGTAGAGGTAGGGGTCTGTGGGTAGGGGTGGGTGGTGGGTGTAAGGAATTGGATCTGTCTACGTTTCACTGTTCAGCTTTAATAAACAGTATATTTGTACATTTAACTATATGAAATTTAACACATATATTATATATATTCATACATACATATTAATGTATATACACACACACACACGCGCGCGCACACACACAAACACACACAGACGATATTATATTATATATATGTATATATACAAAGGCGCAGGAGTAGCTGTGTGGTAAGAAGTTTGCTTACCAACCACATGGTTTCGGGTTCAGTCCAACTGCATGGCGCCTTGGGCAAGTGTCTTCTACTATAGCCTCGGGCCGGCCAAAGCCTTGTGAGCGGATTTGATTGGCGGAAACTGAAAGAAGCCCGTGGTATATATATATATATATATATATATATATATATATATATACATTTGTATGTATTTGTGTGTCTGTGTTTGTCCCCCCCCACCATCACTTGACAACCGTTGATGGTGTGTTTACGTCCTCGTAACTTTGCGGTTCGGCAAAAGAGCCCGATAGAGTAAGCACTAGGTTTATAAAGAATAAATCCTGGGGTCGATTTGTCCGACTAAAGGCGGTGCTCCAGCATGGCCACGGTCAAATGACTGAAACAAATAAAAGAATAAAAGAATACATGCAAACATGTATATGTGTCGTGTGCGTGTATGTGCATATAAATATATATATATATATATATATATATATATATATACACACACACCTATGTATACACACGCATATATACACACATACACATAAACACATGTACACACACGCGCACACACACACATATGTATATATATATATATATATATATATATATATATATATAGAGAGAGAGAGAGAGAGAGAGAGAGTGTGTGTGTGAGAGTGAAAAAGCGAACGAGACATACATATATGCATACATGTGTGTGTGTGTGCGCGCGTGTGCCTGTGTGGCTGTCTGTGTGTATATATGTATGCATTAGGGAGGTTCCTCTTGAAATAACTGCCTAAATACCTCAAAACACAATGGTAAACTTTTCACTGTTTAAATTGAAATGTTTGTTTTTCTTATTATTTTCCACACGTTCCTTCTTTTCCTCTCTTTCCTCATCCCACCAAAACAAACAAAAAAACAAACAAAAAAAAATTAAACAAAACTAAACAAACAACACTTGCCTATTCGTAAAGATTTCTTTATATAAGTAAATACTAAACATAATATTGTATTGTACCTTGTATTTTAAAATATATTGTATTTCACCATTGTTGTTTACGATATTTCAGTATTGCTTATATATTTATTTTAATTTAGGTGAGGGTGGGAAAATATACACACCCAATATATTGTGCTGCTTGTGTGTGTGTCTGCGCGGGCGTGTGTGTGTGCTTGTAGCTTTGTGAGGAATGGGGAAGCGGTTCATTTTTTTTTTGCTGATTCAGTGTTTGAATTAAACGAGGACGAATATTGTACTAAATTATATCTGGTTAAATACTGTAAAGTTGTCTACACGTATGCACATACAAACCCGTGCATGCATGCATAAGTATGTATATATATATATATATATATATATATATATATATATATATATATATATATATATATATATATATATATATATATATATATATATACACTCTTTTACTCATATACTTGTTTCAGTAATTTGACTGTGGCCATGCTGCAGCACCAACTTTATTCGAGCAAATCGACCCCAGGACTTATTCTTTGTAAGCCTAGTACTTATTCTATCGGTCTCTTTTTGCCGAACTACTAGGTTACTGAGACGTAAACACACCATCATCGGTTGTCAAGCGATGGTGGTGGGGACAAACATAGACACATAAACACACACACACACACACACACACACATATATATACGACGGGCTTCTTTCAGTTTACGTCTACCAAATCCACTCACAAGCCTTTGGTCGGCCGCGGCTATAGTAGAAGACACTTGACCAAGATGTCACGCAGTAGGAATGAACCCGATCAAGAAGCTAGCGTGAAAAAACTCATAAGGGAAAAAAAAATTCATCATTTTTTATTCCCCAGAATAAATAAATAAATAAATATATATATATATATATATATATATAATTTATATAAGGGCATATGTTGCTTATTGTTTGGTAGTTTTTGACTTATTTAGTCCCTCTAAGCGTGAGGCATTACTATATAGTTACTATATAGTTATTGCCCTTATATAAATTATATATATTTATGAAAAAAATGATGAGTTTTTTTCATTATGAGGTTTTTTCACGCTGACTACTTGATAAATTCTTATAAAGATTTTATCCTATAATATATTATATATATATATATATATATATATATATATATATATATATATATATATATATATATATATATATATATATATATATATATATATATATTTATGTGTGTGTGTGTGTAAGCGCGTGGTTTAGTGGTTAGAGTATTGTGTTTATGATCTCAAGGCCGTAATTTCAATTTATGGCGGCGCATTGTGTCATTGAGTGAGATACTTTATTTCACATTGTTCTTGTCCACTCTGCTGTCAAATATACATAGTACCTGCACATACTGCGTCATGCTGAATCTCTACTCTGCTGGAGTCTCTACGTGACGAACTGAGAGTATGAATTATTATCCATCCATCATGGCCCTGATCTGTCTCTAGGTCTCCTAGTGGTTGGCTCAGTTTGGAGAATCAGCCCTGTGATTCTTTCCTGCAGGATTCTAATCGCAAGTCCATTGTGACTTCTGAATGTAGAGAAGTACCGACTCGACCTGTAGAGTCTTCTTCATCTGCATGCTATGCACCCTGTCGAGTAACGTTACTCCAGAGATCCTTCGGAGGAACGCCATTTTAGCTACTTGAAAGTGAATAAAATATATAAAACTGAATTGGAGGGATGTGAAGTGGGTGAGTTCTGACAGTTGGGAGAGCGATCTCGAAGCTTACTACCTCTCGCAATACCACATATCTATTTTTTTTTCCGGTCTATGTCGCTGTAACGAACCATCCAAGCACCAATATGCCATCAATCCCAGCGGTAACATATCCACAGCTATATATTACAGCCAACATTCTCTGCTATCGATTGGGGAAATTGAATGGGTACTTCTGTGAAGAGTGATCAAGAAACAGACTTAATATTTCCATGCATTCTTAAATACTGAGGCTTCATTTACTATTTCTATTGTAATGTGAGTGGCTGGTATCTCGTTTCCACCTCTTAGTCTCCAGGAATATTTCGAAAGTTCTGGGTAATTGTACTTTGATGTTTCATTAGTAGAGACATCAATATGGTACGTAATAAACACGGTATACAATGCTTAATTTCTTTGGCATATGTATTTTAGGTAACATATACTTCAACAATTTAAAGTATTCCTCTCCAAGCTAGATCTATAAGAGCTATTGAACACAGCATAGCAAACTAATAAGAGTACACATAACATACTATCTGACTCTCAGTTTACAACAGTGAATTATTGTATTACACTGTGTTGTTTATCTACTGCTACATAGTATATCTAGGTTATGGGAAGCTAACGTAGATAAACTTACCATAAGTGAACCCTAGGTAGGTCAACCTTGCGTAACCCATCCATTGTTGAAGTGACGCTCATGAGATACATTGAACTCAACACTTCAAGTTAACAAAAGAAAAGGGAGAAACAAAAAAAAAAAAAGGAGGAGAGAGAGGGAGAAAAGAAAGAGAAACGAAATACATTCAAATTTGCGGCTTTCTAAAACGTTCTAGTTGTTAATCGTATGTCTTCATCAGCGAAGCATAAATTTCATCGCGTTAAGTAATGACGACATAAGTGGAAAAGGTATTGTACATTGTTTGACATAGAAAAATATTATATCGATTATATATAGTTCAAACTCGCCAAAAGCATGAAAAAACAACTAGTAAGACAGTGCAAACACATTTAGAGCAGGTGGTATTAAAAATTAAATCTGAAATAATTATTCGGTTAGAGAGATTGTTAAACGATTATTTTGATGGATAGACAATTTATAGATCGTTTAACTAGCAAAATCATAGATATTCAGCGATCACGGAAATATGGAGGCGTGTGTGGTGAGAATAGTAATTAGAAGATGACAAACTTCGTAAGTTATGCTTCGGAGTAACAAATATATATATATATATATATATATATATATATATATATATATATATATATATATATATATATATATATATATATATATATATATATATATATATTATATATATATATATATATATATATATATATATATATATATATATATATATATATATATATATATATATATATATATATATATGTATATATATATATATATATATATATATATATATATTATATATATATATGTATATATATATATATATATATATATATATATGTATACAAATAATTACAAATACAAACTAAAATCCGTGTATATTTCGGAGTTTTTCGGTAGTATCTGAGTGCTTCGGCAGTTTCAAACATGTCGTTTTTGGCCCACGCTCCCTCAATATAATTATATACATATATATATATAATTATTAATTTAATCTTTAATTGCATGCTGACTACATGATGAAAAATCATTAACATGATTTCATCCATATATTCTATATATCTATATATATATAATTGTTAATGAGGACAACAAACGTTAAGGTGAGGTAAACGTCTCAAGTCATGTACATTATTATTATTGTGTGTTAATTATTTCAAGGATATGAATATCTATTAAAGCGATGTCAACATGCAAACTGCTCGGTTTTATCCAGTATAACAGTGAATTGCTAAAAGATCTGGATATATTACCATTTATGTATAAGAAAAACAAGAAAATGAAGAAATTGACATATACTCATAACTTTATTGAAACAAATCTACTTTTGAACAATATCAAACTCATAGAAACCTACAATTGTTTCCATGTCCAATCAATTAATTCAAATTTGAAAAATTAAATTAAGGATTCATATTGAATTATAGTTAATTGAACATTTCGTCAGAGTTAGATTTTGATAGAAAAAGGAACAGCATCCCAATGTATTAATATATCATTGGTAGACTCAGCGTTAAATTCAGATGTGTGCGCTTGTGCATTCTAATGTATTAAAAAAAACCGTTACTTGTGTATACACAATTTTGTTTTAATTTATTTGTGCGCGTGCGTGTGAATCTTTAAATTAGTTTTTCTAATTTCAATTAATTGATTCTTATGCATTTTCTAAATAGGAGAATGAGAACCTTACTTCATTCAAAAAAAAAAAAAACTATAATCATCGGATGAAACTTAATTTCAGAAACAAAAGAATACTCCAAGAATAGAGCAGGGACGTGGCTGAAGTCCGTCGAGGCTGACCATGATTTTCGCGACAGACTTTAGCCACGTCCCTGCCGTATTCTTGGGATATTCTTTTGTTTTTGGAATTATATTTCATCTGATTATTACGGTTTTTTGCAATGAAGTAATGTTCCCATTCTTCTATTTAAAAAAATGCGTAAGAAACAGCTGTAATGAGCTGACGATTATCCATCGTTTGTTACTCATTTGATTATGATACACCATAGGAATTTACGACACGTCAGATACCACTGGAGTATACCAACAACCTAAAATCAACGTGCGCATTAAACCAGCCCCTAAGTGATAAATACTCATAGGGCCGGTGTTCTCTGTGTGTACAACCGGAATATCCTACTTGATATTTATCAACCATTGGCGGTAACCACAGGTTTATCCAACCCTACCTGGTGCATATCTTTTCAAGTATCCGATTCTATCCGAATCCTTATTACATGTGTATATATACATACATACATATATATATATATATATATATATATATATATATATATATATATATATATATATATATATATATATATATATACATATATATATATATATAGACACATACACCTATTAATATACACATATTTATATGTATATATATATATAAGTATTACGTGCACACACACACATATATATATATACGCATGCGCATACACACATACACATACACACACAAACACACAAAGATATATATGTGTATATATATTATATTATATTATATACATATAATAATAATATAAATAATATATAAATATATGCATATATACATACATATATGTACATACCTACA
>NC_142947.1:34197821-34207821 GCF_046866305.1 Octopus bimaculoides | reverse complement strand
GCAAAAATAAGATAGAAATAAAAATAAAAAATAAAATTAAAATCAAAATATAAATAAAAATAAAAATAAAAATAAAGGTACAGCAGGAAAAAAAAATAATAATAAAGAATACATAAATGAAGGTATAGCATGTGGGACATGCAAAAATATAAAAAAGGTATATGTCAAAAAACCCTTAAAAATACAAGGCACCCAAAAAGCCTACAAACATTATAGATAGGTCGCTATAGGCACTCCAATGCACATCTATATGTGTGGGTTCGTGTGCACAGCCTTACTCCGATGTCCCCTTACTCTCATGTGTGCATATACAAGTTTTTATAAGCAAACATTCCACCACATACGTTGTTTGTGGTATCAGCTCTATTAGCCGTATCTAGAAAGCTGTAAGTGTTTTTTAGAAAGGAAGTTTTGTTGAGTGTGTGTGTCATTTCTGTATATATTGGAAGGTTCTATGTAGAAGTTCATTTTATACAAGTTATTAATGTTCTAGTAGCAATAACAGTGATGGTGACGATGATGGTGACAACAACATGTGACACTTATTCAGTAGCCATGATAAAACTCCGAGTTTCGGATGCCAGGGTGGGGGGTCCACTCCAACATCTTTTCAGTTATCTAGCCACCGGAGATTCCTTTTTCATGGCTACTGATTAAGTGTCACATATTTTTACAGATAAATTCCTCTATTTGCATGATATCGAGGTTTCTTTCTTTCTTTTGTTGCCTTTCCTGTCAAATATATATATATATATATATATATATATATATATATATATATATATATATATATATGCACATTTACATATATATATATATATATATATATATATATATATACATATATATATATATATATATATATACACAGACATATACATACATATATATACACACACATATGTATATACACACACATACACACACACATATATATACATATACATGAATTATTATATTACGTACATATATTATGTAATATTTAAATATTTTTATACAAATATATATATATATATATATTGTATTTACACATGTATATCTATTTACATACATATCTATATTTTATTTGAACACACATACACACACATGTTTACGTCTCTGCATGTGTACGTGTGCGTGTCTGTGTGTCATTTGCTGGAATCCTGACAAAGAACACCATGATACTACACAAGTGGGGTTGGATTAGTGGTGGGCGTGTTTTTTTCATATTTCCTTTCCTTTATTGTTTTTCTGTGACCACATACAGGGACACAGTTGTATTGATCATATTTAATGAGAGAGATCAAGTTTATATTTGTTGTATTTGTACACACATAGATACACGTGCACCCATGTATTCACACGTGTGTATCAAAAAGGAACTAAATGTCCTTCTCAAGCCATAAGCCCATAAGGCTGCTTTCCCGGTTTCTGTGTGGTATGTATTCCCTACTGGACGGGACGCCGGTCTGTCGCTAGATTATTCATTTTTGCAGCTGAATAGACTGGAGCAACGTGAAATGAAATGTTTTGCTAAAGAACATAACGCATCGCCCAGTCCAGAAATCAAAACCACACTCTTACGATCATGAGCCGAATATCCTAATCACTAAAGTACGCACCTCTACACATCTATGTTTTCATAAATATAACGTACATGCTGGCAACGCACTCACACTTACACACACTCGCACTCACACTTACACACACTCGCACTCACACACTCTCAGTTCCCCCATAGAGCAGCACTCCAATTTGGTCTCTAAATCTTTGCTTTTTTTCACTAAATATTTCTTCTTGACAGTCCTCCCATTTTTCTCAATTTTTGTTTTCTGTTCTTCTGATGGTGGTCCATCTAGCTGTTTTGCAAAAGCACATCTTTCACTTTGAAAAGTTAGGTTTTGCAAAACAGGAGCAAGAAATTACAAAATACTTGATGCACAAAAGGGACACGGACGATGATGAAAAATCTTGATGAGACAATCAATCGATGGAGCCTCCGATGAATTAACATCGCGAACGTAATCCATATAAGTAATTGCTCAAAAATGTCCTCTCAGGATTACCTACCAATGAGACATGAGGCCATGGTTAGAAAATTACATAAAGAAATTCGTAAAAACGAATGTTCAAAGGGGACAAATATATAGAAACTATCGTGTTATGGAGGGCATAACCACATATAATTTGGAGCAATATCGGTGGAATGTCCCTGGCAAGACTTAAGTAAAATGCAAGCTTAACAGACCAGATAATGTCATCTGAGACAAGGAATAAAGCCATGCACAATAGTGAAGGCGATATAAACGATTAGTGGAAAGAAATGAATGCGGAAATGAGACATTTGCAGTTACTCCAGCCAGACTACAAATTTCGATTACTACAAAGAATTATTAGAACAGTTGGTTACTTGAATAGATACCTAATACCAATCTTGAGAAACTGTTTGATAAAACCGGAAAGAATATGTCTAATCAGAACATCCTCAAAGTATAAAAGGAACAGTTAAAAGAAGCTTGGCACATAATAGGTACATATACACTTGCACAGACAGGCGAACATATGCTTGTGTACATTAACATACGTCAAATTATGCAATGGTATATTTTCCTGCGCCTCTATATACGTGTACACATGCATCTATGTACACATACATACTTAGATGCTTATATGCGTGCATACACACCTATATATGAGCACCCACATACCTACGTACGCACAAACATGCGTACATACCCTTAAATATATGTATGTACCTAAGTATATATAATGTGTGTATATTTGTATGAATGTCTGCATGCATATATGTATATTATTTAGCTGAAAATTACATAACCTTCTCTGATCTCTTTGGCTTCGTGAAAGTTAAATAAAACAACAAAAAACTGTAGTGACCCTGGAATTGGATTATATTCCCGCACTAGTGCTACATAGATAACTACTGAGCCATTTGTATGAACATGTAAAGTTTCCAATTTATTAAGTATATAAATGGCAAATATTCTCTTCTCATTCATGACAAGAAGCCAAAGCAGTTAGACCACCCTAATACTATATTTGAAATGTGAAAGTGATATTGATGGTGAGCTCCATTTAACATTGGATAGACCTAATAAAAGTGCTTGATTAGAAGGTTGCAACTATTGTTTATCATCTAGCAAAGGTTTTGATGACATCATGTAGTAGTAATGAGGCGAGTGTAAAGGCTGGTGTAAAATCTAGTGTTGCAACAGTTCTCAGGGAATGTAGTTCTAATATGAAAATTTGATACTGACTTAATCGTAGATTAAGAGTTGCACTGAGAGAAGTTTATGGAATTAATCATTTTCAATTATTTTAGGTGAATTGTTCTCTACTTACTGCATATCCCATGTAAAACAAACAGAAATATCTGAATGTGATTCTGAGCTAAAACAACAAATCTGAAAAACAGCCTGTCTCAAGTGCACCATGTGTGTAGGAAGCTTGTTCGAACAATTTCAACAGTCTGATAAAATTATGAAGCACCGCGTCTTCATTTAAAAAAAAAAAACAGTAAAGGATGAAACAGGATCTGAGTGTGACAGGAATAAATTATGAAGGTCTGTTGCAAAGGGGCTCTTTACAACAGTTTCTATTTGATTCAGACCTAATGTGTGATATGTTGCATGAATTTGGTTTACGGTAAGAGTATTTGTAGAGGGACGTTGCTATGATTATTTCTGTGGACAAATTGATCAACAAGGCAGCTACCAACTTGATGCCAATGACACGAGTTATTATGCAAATTTGTCGTTCTAACTCAGCTCAATCTCATGCAAAAATCTCCAAAAGTAATGTGGTAGTTGAAAAGGAGTAGTTTGGAAAAATTACCTCAACAAGCAACAGCAGAACTGTCTTCATTAATCAAGTTTCTTACAAATTGCAGCACCGTTTGTTTACGACATCCATGAAAGGTTCTCAAATTTCTGAACCACAAAGTACGCCTAAATCTCAGCAAAATGAAATGTATGTCCTTGATATATGTATTGGCTTGCTTAATTGTAGTGATGACATCTCTCAGTAAGAGGTTAAAGCCTTTTCCTTAATTTATCATAAACGCTTGCAATGATTATGTGAAAGATTCCAGACTTCATACTATCATTAATCACCACCATTACTGAGCTGTTTATGACTTATTCTTATCAGTGCTTCTGAGTATGAAAAGAGATTCAATCACATGAACATGATAATAACAGCTCATAAACCGTGTATCAGATTTTATGTTTGTTAAACTACACAGAATTCCTCTAGTTATTAAGCTGTGTGTCTGATCATAGCTGCGTTAGCACAGATCAACAGATGACACTACAACAAAAGTTAGAATACACTCGCCAACACAAATTACGTCTGACGTATTTCTATAAATTATTGTAACACTTTTCACTGATGGCAACTGGTAAACAAGTAATTACTTCCAAATTAGTAAAATACATCATTACCACCTTTTTCTTTATGCGCTAGATAATTATATTTTATAACAATTCGTGAGTACACGATAGACTGTGCAACCGTATAATACTTTGTCATAACCAGTCAGAATAAAAGTGGCACTGAGTGTGACAATAGGGTTTCCTTTGAATTACAGCTATTGACAATCTGGGCGAACATCCACACCATTTCTAGCTTCCCAATTTCACTTATACGGATAGCTAAAGAACCTGTGTACTGACGTCAGATGTTCTCAGAACAGCACAAAAGAATCGAAATGAAGGTGTCATGAGTTTGAAGTTAACTTATTAACCATTTCGTCATATTGCTATATCTATATACTATAAAGTCAAAGGAGCCTCCGTCAGCTCAGATGATGTTCAAGTTGATCTATCTTGTTAAAGTAATCTATATTAAAGTAATCTTCTGACAGAACAAATGTGACGGCCAAATTAATTTTTTAACCTCTCTGGCGAACATTCCAGTTATTGGTCTCAAGGTATTGGTACAAGGTCATTGATACAAGGCCAACAAGTTCGGTGGAGGCGATAAGTCGATTACATCGACCCCAGTGCTCAAATGGTACTTATTTTATCGATTCCGAAAGGACGAAAGGCAAAGTAGACCTCAGCGGAATTTGAACTCAGAACGTAAAGACGGACCAAATGCCACTAAGCATTTTGTCCGGCGTGCTAACTAGATTCTGCCAGTTCGACGCCTTAGGACATCCCATTTATTGATTGCTCTACAAGAGTCTATTGAGCGAAGTGATGTGCCGAAAGATCGAACTTAAGATTTCATTACGAGAATTGTCTTAAACATTTCTATATCTGCACAATTCTATAGACTACACGCACAGAAACCCAAACACATACACGAACAGATACATACACATGCAGACACGTATACACCCACATCCCTCAATGAAACTATGGGGTATTCTACAACACCTGCATATTGAATGCTGTAGCAGTCTAGTCTTTCTATTTGTTATGTTGTCCGTGGCACTTCAATAATCCAAAAGGATTAGGGTCAGAGCTTGTCATATGAACAGTGTTTAATAATAGAAGGGATTTATTGTCTTCACGAAAGTTTCCTTCGGTGGGGAAAGGTTAATGCTGTTGGCAAATGTAAACACCACGGAAATAATATATGTGAGACATTGTTATCCAAGCGTCCTACCCCACGCACACCCACAAACATGTGTATTTATGTATGTATGTATACACACACACACACACATATATATAATCATATCTATCTATCTATCTATCTATCTATCTATCTATCTATCTATCTATCTATCTATCTATCTATCTATCTTTCTTTCTTTCTTTCTATCTATACATATTGTATTTCGGGATGGTTATTTTTTCGCCAAATAAACATACACACTACATATTTTTTCTTCACTTGTTTATTACTGTTTTTATTTTATTATTTTAACTAATGTCCATTGTCCGGAAATCTTTCGTCACACATCTGTGACCTCTTCAGCGACAATTTTCGCTTTCGTGCTTATTCTTGCTCCACTCACTTCATTCAGTTCATCTAAGATGTGTATCTTTATGTGCGCATGCGTTTGTGTCCTTGCTTGTGTGTGTGTGTGTGTGTGTGTGCGCTTGTTTATGTGTCATAGTTTTTAGAAGCAGTGTGGCCATCCCCGCAGCCCCACCCTTGCACCCCATTGTGCTGCTGCTGTCCTAAGATCCGAAAAAAAAATTATGGTACAGTTCCTGTATTTCTCTGTTTATGTGTGTTCGCCCACGCTGTTGCCATCGTGGTAGTTGTTGTTATTATTGTCATCTTTGGCACCACGGCTGCTGCTGACGTTGTTAGTTCTATTCTTAGTTCGCCGACAAGGGTAGCATCAACGAACATGACACTGGTATTTTGTTGTCATACCAAGTGTTGGCCTTATTTATTTTATTTCTGGTCCTTTCCGTGCTGTTCCAGGATTTACTCCTGTACAGTGGGCAGATGCCCTTAGCACCATTCTCTATGATGAATTTGTACTTAGTCCTGGCTCTTTTGTACACTCTAATCTGGTCCCTTTGGTTGTAGCAAGAGATAAGTCCCCCTGTACGAAAAACAACTGTGTTGTATGTAGGATGAAACCACAGGTTAACTGTAAGATTAGGAATGTAATGTATAACTTACTGAGGGACGGTGCAGAAACATGACAACCACCAACATTTCAAAGACTGCACGCAGCATAGGAGAGCGTATAGGTGAATATTAGCGAGAGCTCAAAGAAGAGAAAAGTTCGTTAGTGCTCTATCAACATGCTCAGGCAGAACATGGAGGCTCGATTAATAGCATAGAGGTTAAAATACTATCGACACATAGAAGTGACACCACACTTTGTTATCGTTTGGTTTGGGTTTAAAAGTTCAAAGTGGACTAAACCTTTCATATCCCACCAAACAGATAACACCACCTTATATGGGTGAAGACCTTCTTTAGCCTGGGGTGCCGGTGTTTCTTCTTCTCCTACCTGCTGTCTTCTGTGCTTGACATTTTTATAGAGAAGCCATTTCTCGTTACCAGTCACTATTCGGTCCAAAAACGGTTCATTCGTGAGACGTGACAGTAAAGAAGAGCACACATTCATTCTCTGCGCACGATTAGACTCGGAAAATTTGCGAGGAACCCACTGACCCAATTTGCTGACTTTTCCGTTGGCACGCAAGTGTCGATGAATGGTTGAATGATCAAATCCAAGCTTCTCTACTAGTTCCTCAACAGTTACGATGGGATTTTGTTCCACCAAGAATTGCAGCACGTCCACGTTGAGCCCTACACATCTTCCAGGCCGTGACTCGTCTAAGCTGTAGTTTCCGGCTCGAAATTTCAGATCTCCATATACTGCATTAATATTCCTCGCACTTTCTGCTGCGTGGTTGCTTTTATTGAACTCATAAAGCGAAACATGCCGAATATGCTCCTTTGTCACTTCCATTATAGCTTTGAAAAAATGACTGTTAAAATCGAACTACACTTCAAAACTTGCACTAAGAATAAGTGCAAGGTAAAATTACTGCCTGTTTTTGTTGCAAGTTGGCGCAGGTAATTTATCCCGTCCCAATCCGACTTTTAGTTCATGTAATTGAAAAAACCGCATTATTTATGGGATGATTCAATACATATGTACACACACACACACACACACACACACACACACACACACACACACACACACACACACACACACATACGGGTGTGTATGATTGTGTATAGAAGAATATATTACTCAAAGAAATTCCAACTTTGTCTGATATTCACGTTGTATTTACAATCTTATAATAATATAATACAAGATAATATAATATAATGAAATGATAGAATATTACATAATAAAATAACAGACGCGAAAAAGAAATGAACTTGCAATACAGCGAGAAAATTATTAAAAATAACCGTTAACGGATATGGATGTATAAATGTGCTTGCGCAAGATGCATGGCGCATGTACACTCGCTTACACAAGCATCCACGAAGATGTAAGCATACCCACACGTGTGGTTTGGTGTGCACACATTCACATAGCGAGTTAAATAGCTACTTGGTGTTTATAAGAACGGGGAAGTTAAAGCTAAACTTAATTCCTCCATACCTTAAAGTAAATTATGTTAAATGTTACTCAAATTCATTCCCATTGCATTATGAGAAAGTACATTTATATGCATGTAGGCATCTTGAGAGTCTTTCAGAAATTCTATTAATGATCTTCTCATTGGTCCTCAGAATAGACAGGGGTTCCTCAGAACAGAGTCGGTATCTCCGGGAAATGTTATATGGTTTTGTGTGTCTTACTATTCTTAAATGAATCAACCGTTTGCCCAATGTAAGCATACGGCCCTCCCCTGTGTGCACGGTACATTTATATACAAGATTTGTACTCATACAGAGATTCATCAATGGGCATTTTGATTTTTCTCTGCATGAGCATTTATCATATTTATTTGTATATATGACTTCATTTTCCGACGTTGTTACGGGGTTAGCTGCATCATTATCATTTCTGGTATCACAATTTGGCCGTATATGGTGCTTTCTATTGTGGTTTACGTCTCTTTCGTTGGTTTTTAGATGCATATGTTTGTTAAATCCAGTAGGTGGGTTATTGAACTGTTGCCGCATTTTACTATTGCTTATTCGATGCGTATGCTGCTCTAAATTAGTAGAGTTAACGTAGGATAACTTCACGGTGTGCCGATTAAAAATAATATGGTATCTTAGATTTAGGAAAATGTTTGTCTAAAGCGGCAAAACATTTTCCAGCGATCTTGGTTGAAACATGCAAACTGAAAACTGGGTTGTACCAGAGAACATCATGATTCCTATATCTGTTGTTTGATCTAGTGAGTTGTACAGTACTGGAACAATTTACTGTATTATAAGCAGTTGGATCATTGTGTTGTGTATGTCTGTGAGTTTTCGTAGCCTGTATTCTCGATCTGAGTAAGTTCTCATACTGTAACGTTGTGATGGTGCACAATGCGTATTATTATTATTATTATTATTGAAGGAACTGACAGTGTTGTGTATGTCTGCTTCTTGTATATATTGAATTTTCTTACGGTATCCAGCCCTAGCTAAAGCAGCATTATATAATAAGCTGCATGTGATTCGAAACTTTTTTTATTGGCAGATCATCTAGAAATTCTTGTAGAAATGTTCTTAACTAATGCCCGCATTATCGAGGGTGGATGGCTGGATACCACATTTATGTATTTAATATGCTAGACGTGTCGAAACATTTGTCGTGATTAATAAAAATTTTCATATCTTCTATCGTCTTTCATTTGCCATATATATATATATATATATATATATATATATATATATATATATGTGTGTGTGTGTGTGTGTGTGTGTTTGTGTATACAAGCAAAAGATAAAATATATTTATATTTATGCACACACACACACACACACACATGCATACATAACATACATACATACATACATACATGCATATCCACACACACTGTGTGTGTGTGTATGGGAGGAGACATGCATTCAAATATACGCCACACATATGTATTAATATATATACGTGTAACTATCTATTTGTCTATCTATATAAATGTTTGCTTTCAAGTGAAATATTATATAACAGAAGCCAGTCATTAACTTGAAGGCCTGCTCAACACCTTTCTGTAGAGTAACACATATTTTAATAGCAAAAATTACTTAGAAGTTTCAGCTATGCAAGTATCACATAAAATTGCACAAAACTAATAAACGCAAATACAGGAATTTTTGCAGAAAGAAATCTACAGGATAACTAGCTTACTCTTGACAACCGTTTTTGTCTTGCTGAAATGTAAGAATTACGTATTCCATTATCGCCAAAATGTATACATATACCAGCATTGGTATTAGTGTTCAAGCGCATAATAATATTAATGAATGAACGTGGCGCATTCGCACTAAGCTCTCGGTATCTTTTACATTGTCAAATGTTGTTTTAGAAAGGTCAACAATAGCTGTCACAACATTGCATTTTAGAAGCAGCAGGCGCCTATGCAATATTCTTTACGCAACTAAGTGTGTAGTAGTAGTA
>NC_142947.1:34182821-34190321 GCF_046866305.1 Octopus bimaculoides | reverse complement strand
TGTGTGTATGTTTCTTTCTGTGTTCCTTTCTGTTGCAGAGCGTAGGCTCGAAATGTTAAAGACTTTCTCTATTCCCGAGCGTTATACTAATACATCGATTTGTTGATTACACCACCTATCTTCGACTGTTGTTTTTTCGTCATTTCTCTCTCATATATATATATATATATATATATATATATATATATATATATATATATACATGCACATACATACACACACAAACACATATATACAATTTGATTTATAAACTTATATTTTTATATACGTTAATGTATAAAAGTGAATGCATGACCCAAGTTCTAGCCCACAGTTTAACATCAGTACAACCGAATGTTGCGTAGGGGCATATACATTGAAGGAAAAGGTCACATGTTATATTCTTTTTAGTTCCCGACAGAAAAAAAAAGAATATATATATATATATATATATATTTCATTTTTGTATTTGGTTTGTAGTTTGTATTTTGTAATTTCTTTATGTGAATTCGTGTGTTGAAGCATATTTTATTGTGTCTGGGGAAATTCATACTGGTTTAATGCCTTATTAATTAAATCACTCACCGGTTCGATTTCCACTCATTTTATTTATTGTTTTTTTCTACAATTTTCGTTGCTTCTTGCAACCTCTTCTGTAACTTGAAAATTTTAGAAAAAATAAATAAGTAAATGAGTGGAAATCGAACCGGTGAGTGTTTTAATGAATAAGTCATTAAAACAGAATGACTTTCCTCAGACAGTGATTAGAGCGTCGAGCTTACGATTGTGAGGTTGTGAGTTCGAATCTCAGACCGGGCTGCGTGTTATGTTCTTGAGCAAGACACTTTATTTCACATTGCTCCAGTTCACTCAGCTGTAGAAACTAGTTGGGATGTCACTGGTGCCAAGCTGTATCGGCCTTTGACTTTCCCTTGGATAACACTGGTGACATGGAGAGGGAAGGCCGGTGTGCATGGGTGACTGCTGGTCTTCTATAAACAACTTTGCTCGAACTTGTGCCTGGGAGGGTAACTTTCTAGGTGCAATCCCATGGTCAGTCATGACCGAAGGGGGTCTCAGCAGTATATATATATATATATATATATATATATATATATATATATATATATATATATATATATATAGTAATGAAATAAAGAATGAAGAATTATACTTATGCGATTCTATATATGCTTACGCACGTTTCAAATGATAAGGTGAGCTGCATCTGTTATACATTGTGGTTTGCATGCTTAATCGATTCGTTGACTGATCGATTAATAAAGCCATTTATGGAACAGTAATTTCTCGCGCTAATCTTCTCAGAGAATTCATACTTCATACATTTTTTTAAGACATACATAATCAGAGTTACTGGAAGAGCGTAATAGAAAGTAGATATATAAAATTTCTTCCCATAATTCATTCCCCTATAGTTCATAGTCTTGAGAGGCAGTTTTGCTATTTGATGCTGATGAATTAGTCTGTGAGAAGATGATAATATTAATGTTTCCCTAATGTCTAAATTAATTCGTATTTAAGTGTGTGAGGTTATTTAAGTGCAAGCCAATTCACAGTAGAAAGTAGATTGTACAGTAATACCTTTGTTTATTTAGATTACTTGGAAATTTCATGTCTACTATCGTTGAATAAAATTGCAAGTGTTACATTTGCAACTGTTAAATATAATTCCAGTAAATGAAATATACTCAAAAGAAAGGATAAATCGTTACTTACGGGGTGAATATTATAGACCACGTTCGGAAATTGAGATGAATTAGGAAAGAAATGCTTCAAAGATAATTGTAAGTAAAGTAAAAATGAGGAAAAGGAATAATAAAAAAGATTTCTAAGTATTAATTAAATTCTAATTCAGGTTAGTTAGGAGAGGATTTCTTATAGCATTATGGGTTGGTTAACAGGAAGAATTATAAACAATAGTAACGTAACTCAAGTATTGAATTTATGTCTTTGTACCAAGGCAAGCTAATCATTTAGGATTTTTGTTTGGACATGCTAAGAATATTCTACTGCATAAATGTGAACAGCAAACCAGAAATGTTTATGTTTATTAATTAAGTTGTAGATACATTTTCGAAGTTCCAACATTTTCTCCAGGCACAAAGTGCTAAATACTATCATATGGTATATTATAGGTAGTGCTCTTCCGTATAATGGAGGTGTTCACGGTGTAACTTGTATGATTTATGGCCATTTGTCTGTTTTTTTTTGGTTGCAGGTCAAGCGACCAGCTAAAGACTCTCTCACTGAGGAGTATTACAAGTGCATTTAAAAAAATGCTACATCACACAGAAGCTGCGAACTAAAATATATCTGACGCATTTTAGTTCGCAGCTTGTGTGTAATGGATTTTTAAGGCTTGTTGTTGCGCAGATAATATTCTTCGAAGAGGCACGCACTTGTGACCCTTGTTGCAGATTTTATGGAATTTTAAACTTCACAAAGTTTCATGTATTTGTATATCATAATGGAGATATCTAGTGCCCTCTTACCTCTCATCTCTGATATTTAGAGGAAATTTGTACAAGGTCTTTAACTTATTTTAACGTTTGACTTTACAATACATCTATGATTAATCCAATGCAATTTATGTATAATGTACTTTATATATAATGTACTTTATGTATAATGTACTTTATGTATAATGTACTTTATGTATAATGTACTTTATGTATAATGTACTTTATGTATAATGTACTTTATGACGCCTTGGTTCTAAATATGTAACATAATGTAAATACATCTTGTTTTTCTCTTAGAAGATAGAAAAATAAAGTATGACATCCTGACATGTTTCATGGATGGCTACTAACAAGTTATTAGCCAACTCGAGTTTACAGCATAAGACACTTGCCCAAAGTATCATGCAACATGCGGTGGTCTGAGACCTGGCATCATGTAGAAGCAAATTTCTTAACCATTCACTCATACTGCCGTTCATATATTACTGTTATCTTTTGTGTAGGCAAGACTAGAGGGTTACGTAGTTCACCGCACTTTCATAAGATTCAATGTAGCCTGTCAAAGGGGTTGTACAAGTGATTCAAAGGACGAGCGTTCCTACACAATGAGTCACGTTGATTAAGTGTGAGTGTCATGTTAAGAGTGCAAGCGTTTGTAGAATATTCAGTCATTTACACTTTATTGAAATCAGTTTTGCTAGTTTGGGCTACGTGCAGCGTATTACGCACCTTTTCAGAGATGTATGGTACTGGATTACTTGCAAATTTAAACTTTCATTCTTCAGGTTAACAATCCTATTAAATACAATCTTATCTACTGAGTAAATTAGAAGTGAGTTGCAATCAACACCCACTCACACGCACGCACACACACGCACGCACACACACACGCACGCACGCACACACACGCACGCACGCACACACACACACACGCACACAATGTATGTGTGTATATATATATATATATATATATATATATATATATATATATATATATATATATATATATGTGTGTGTGTGTGTATGTGTGTGTGTGTGTGTGTGTGTATTTATTTATTTATTTATTTATGTGTTTCAGCCAAGTGGCTGCGGTCATGCTGGTGCACCACCGTATATATATTATATATATATATACATACACACATAAATATAATGTGTGTGTGTGTAGGCGAATGCCTTAGTAGTTAGAATGTTGCAGTCATGATCGTAAGGATGTGGTTTCGATTCCTGGACCAGGTGATGCGTTTTGCCCTGGAGCAACTAAACGAGATTTAAAAAAAACAGACACCTCTAAGTGTGCTCCTTATTGCTTTCTCGACTGGAAAAAGACCATTTTTTCATCAAATCATTACTTGAGATGAGAAATGGATACTCTTAGACAACAGCAGGAGAACAGGACAATGATTAGATGCAGGAGAGTCACCTAAACACTATCCAAACCTACCATTGCACCCTAAAAAGTTAGTGGTCACTGAATGGTGATCTGCGAAGGGATTTATTCATTATTCATTTTTGCAACAAGGAAAAACGATAACAGCAACATCGTTTTGTCAGGAAATTGATTGTATGCATGAGAATTTGAAAAAGAAACAACCCACACTAGTAAATAGAGAAGACCCAATTTTGCTCCACGACAATGCACGTCCTCACACTCATAAAGTTAGGGTCTGAAAGTTGCAAAGCCTGAATTATCAGATTTTGCAACATCCTCCCTACTCCCCTGTTATCTCTCCTACTGCTCATCACTTATTTAAGCATTTTGAGCTTTTCATTAGAAATAAAACATTCTTAAATAGAGAAGAGGTAATTGAAGCATTCGGACAGTTTATCACAGCAAAAGATGAATTTATTTTTAAAGATGGAATATATGACATAGAGAAACGTTGGGTAAACGTCACAAATGAACATGGATCATACTTTGATTAAATAAATCAGTTCTCTAAGACTTCTGAAACATTTTATTGTTACCTTTCAAATACGACATTTTATATGAAACAGCCTATATATATATATATATATATATATATATATATATATAAATTGTAAATCCCAAACAAAAAAATAACAACAAAACTACAAAGGATTCCGCGGTACACGTGTTTCAAGCTCTACATGTGTATAATATAATATAATATAATATAATATAACATAATATAATATGTGTATAATCTACAATGTAAAGCTATCCTCAGCCGCAAAATTATCTCTCTCCCAGGAAATTATACCATCTCGACGTTGAAGTAAGAAGAAATGTGTGATGTAAGAGGTGAAGATCCTTTCGGTATTCTGTATAGTACTATATCTGGTATAATTCTCCACCCGGACATAATCTCTCCGGTCCTTCGAAAACCTTCCATACCTTGCGACGATTCAGTATATATATATATATATATATATATATATATATATATATATATATATATATGTAAATATATATAACTCCATTCGCAAGTTATTGGCCACCCTAGGGTTACGGTAAAAAAAATGTACCCAAATTGTCACGAGGTAGGATGGAACTGGAAAGATATGGCTGTAAATCGAGTTCCTTAACAACTGACGTCTTATAGCGCCCATTTGCTGTATTTTATTTTATTTTAAATTTTGTAGAATAAAAATTAAATAATCCCACAAGAACAGGATTCGAACTAAAATCCGACGACTTAAAAGTGTGAAATCGCTGAAGCTTGTCCGGCGATTTGCTGCTTTAAACGGGTCCACCATCAGGGTTTGCGATTAAGTGGAGAAAACATCAGGTGCACGAACGTATACACACATACAAGATAATAACGTATTGACGCCCACACACATATAAGCGCACAGACGACACCCACCCATACGCACACTCCCCACTCCGCAGACATCGGTCACTGAAAATTCTGTGTAGCAACATTACTTGAAGGTTTTGAAAAGATTTAAACGATATCATCTTACCAAAGTCTCACAGTGGAATTTGTTGACGGTGGAAAATTCAGAGATTCTAAAAGCATGGAAGTTAAAAGCTAAACTAAAGTTAAGAAGCTTTCATTTAAAGAATGCGGAATATTTTTGTTGAACAAACAATTTTATTCATTATTTATTTTTTCTCAGGAGACGTTTCGTGTTCTCAATACATTTAGATTAACTGTTTAATTAAAATATTTTGTTTTATTTCTCCCTCTCTCTCTCCCCCCGTATATTGCATTGTTAAATAAAGATTAAGCATAAATATTGGTTTCAAGTTATGACACAAGGCCAGAAAATTGTGGGGAGGGGGTAAGTTGGCTATATCGACCTCAGTGTTCGAATGAGACTTATTTTATCGACCCTGAAGAGATACAAAAGCAGAGTCGACCTCGGCAGAATTTGAACTCAGAACGTAAAGACGGACGAAGTTAAGCATTTTGCCCGGCGTTCTAACGATGCTGCGAGCTCGCCGACTTATTAAATATTAATACTGGCTTAAAAATTTTGGCACAAGGCCAGCAACTTTGTGGTAGCGGGTAAGTCGATTACATCGACACCAGTGCTCAGCTGGTACTTATTTTATCGACTCCAAAGGGATGAAAGACAAAGTCGACCTCGGCTCAATTTGAACTCAGAACATAAAGACGGACGAGTTTAGTCGACTTTGGCAAGATGGGATAGAATGCCTTGTAGTATTTGAGCCGCGGTGGGATTAAATATCGTGCAGCATTTGAGTCGACATGGCACAGAATGCCTTGCAGCATTTGAGCACTTTGCAGATAGAAACTTTGAGTTCAAATCCTGCTGACATGAATTTTGTCTTTCATTCCTTCGAAATCGAACCTTCACTCTCTCACACACACACACACACACAAACACAAACACACACACACACACATATATATATATATAAAATACCATCTCAAAATTAACTGTGCTGTAGGAGGGTCTATGGAGACCACCCACAGTGCGTGCCATGTTAGAAATGATAGGGAAACTTCAAAAGCTGATGGCTGCAGATGAAGATGAGAATCGCACGTACTTTTTCATTGTCGAAAGTAAGAAAGGATTAAATCGATCCCAATCGCCGGGATTTGAACACTAAAACACTCTGTAGACACGATAACAAAGAATGTGAGTACTAAACTGCTATTTATCGTATCGGTCCAGGATGGATGTCAATGAACTCTACGCACTTGTCCTCACATCTTTAGATTGTATTGTTGGTTATGATGACGCCATTACTCTACTTCCAAAAATTGAACCAGACTATTACTACACACACACACACGCGCGCGCACGCGCACACACATGCACATACTCATACACACTGACACATTTAATTCTACTATAAGCTATGTATATCGAGTGTCAATTCAGCTATAAATTTACGTTCTAAATGTAAATAAATGAATATATACGCAGCAATCTCTCGTACGAACACAAGCACGTATGTTTATATATATATATATATATATATATACACAAATACAAACACATCATATACCACCCTCTTAAAAATGATATTTTAAATAATATTACATACTTTTGTCTGTGTATATTAATGCATTTGCGCTGTTTAATATACTGAAATGTAACTATTAGGTACAACACAGATATTCCGTGCGCGAACACACTCACACACACGAACATATATAGGCATTCATACTCATACGCATGGGTGTTCATATGCAAACACTCGTGCGCACGTACACACATGCACAGACTCGCACACATACAAATATATATAGATACTCATACACACACACACACATGCGCTCTCACACAAATACGAGAAATGCATGGATCCTTCGTCGGTATCGACTATGAGTTCCTCATGTATTCGATGGCTAGATTAGTTACTGTGTTACGGTGCCAAGTCATGAACTATTCTAATAATCGTTTGTACTCATCTCGTAATACTCAACCAGCTGACCCCTCTAACGCTTCTTACTGAGTAACAAAGACAAACGCAGCACTTTCAGTTTTAATTACCGCCTACTTTTCGATTCTAATTATAATCTAAACATGCTGTTTTCTGAATTTCACTAACAATGCTCATGACAGTAATACCGCAGAGTGGGATGGAACGTGG
>NC_142947.1:34170321-34177821 GCF_046866305.1 Octopus bimaculoides | reverse complement strand
GTGGTTCTTTTCTTTTTGTTTATTATTTTTGTTGTGGCCTAGCGGCATTTCCTCCAGCTCTTAACGTTCTGAGTTCATGTTCCGTTGTGGTGGGCTTTGTCTTTCATCTTTGCGAAGTCGATGAGATAAGTACTTGTAGAGGACTGGGGGCGATGTAATCGACTATCCACCTTCCTCAAAATTTCAGGCCTTGTGCCTAAGAAAGAATTATTATTATAGCATGCCAGACAAAATGCTTAGCGGCGTTTCTTCCAGGGGTTAACGTTCTGAGTTCAAATTCAGCGAGGTTGACTTTGCCTGTCATCCTTTCGGGGTCAAATAAATAAGTTGTAGTCGAGCACTGGTGTCAATATAATTGACATGTCCCTCCGGTAATGCTGCTGGGCATGGCGAGCTGGCAGAATCATTAGCACACTGTAAAAAATGTTCAGTGGTATTTCGTCGGTCTTTACACTGCGGGTTCAAATTCCGCCGACGTCTGCTTTACCTTTCGTCCTTTCGGGGGCCGATAAAATAAGTACCTGTGAAGTTCGGGTGTCGATGTAATCGACTAACGCCTTCCCCACAAATTTCAGCCCTTGTACCTATATTTCAACTACTACTACTACTACTACTACTACTACTACTACTTCCCACATTCAGTAGTGATTTCGAACGTTATGGCTATACCTGTTTAACCGCACTTTGGGATTTGAAAACAAATTATCGGAAGTTATATTAACTAGAAGCTGCGAGACTTTGATGCGCTATTTTGATTATAACGACCTCAGTACATGCATTGTATTTAATAACATTATGATTAAAGAAAATATAACTAAAGAAGTACAAGAAACAAATTGATCCACACAGCAACACACCGGAGAGAAGTCATCATCTTGGTTAGGTTTGAGCATTCCCAGCACGTTTCCTCGAATTGGAACCCGCTGCACTGTAAAAAGCGTGGAAGTAATTTTTCTGGGTTCCTTATTGCAGAAAGCATCACATGTCCTCTGAGTAGGTATTTTTTTTCAAAAGATGATAGATTATTAATACAATTTACACGGGACAGTCTATTATCTGAATGTCTTTTGATGTCTTTTGGTTTTTATCCAGAATCTTCAAACAGCACAAAACCTTTATATTTTAACTTCGGCATTTGATCATCCCATTAGGATGTAACTCCAGAATAACCCTGTGTTTATTCGGGAGCGGATCATGAGGGCTTGTATGTTCATGCAACGCACTTGTCTTCTCTGATCACTTCAGTGCTATCACAGACCCGTATTGCGCCATAACGGTGACGTCAAGGCAAGGGCTAATGCCAACAACAACATCCTTCATCGTCATTCTCAAGAATTCGCACCCAATATTGTGGTATTAATATACAGGCGGGTGTATAACATACCAGATTGTCCTGCTTTTCACTCTTCCTCAGTTTCGCTAACCAGAAATACAGTTGTGTCAACGCTTCGTCCAGTGGTCTTGTTCTCATAACGAAAATCATAGCGCTTTTAGAGTATGCATGATATTCATCTTTGAACGTACTTGGATAAAGATCTCAGAAATAGTAGTGCCTTTCTTGATTAGACGTGCTTCTGCTTGTCACATGGATTTCCGTTTACTGTTTCTCTCATGTATAATCTACATCTGCAGCTAGCAACACTAGTTAACGTATTTGCCGACAATTTCTTCTAAGTTGTTCTTTAAAACTAGTTTGTTTCCTTCGTTTGGAAAAAAAACATGTTTGTTTAAAATAATATACGGGTATTTGTTACTGAATACCGAGTAGAACAAAACAACGTGTTTGGAGATCGACCAGCGTTCTACATGAAGCCACGTGTGTTTTAACACACAAGTTTTTTGATGTTCCTTAGAGACAAAAATCATTACAGCTAGTGCTGTTTCACATTTGTAAACATTATTACTAAGTGCACCAGGGGTCGAGTTGGCAGAATCGTTAGCACGCTGGGCTTAGCGGTATTTCGCCCTTCTCTACGTTCTGAGTTCAAATTTCGCCGAGGTCAACTTTGACTTTTATCCTTTCGGGGTCGATAAATTAAGTACCAGTGAAACTTTGCTGTAAATGTAATCGACTAGTCCCCTCCCTATAAATTTCAGGCCTTGTGCTTATAGTAGAAAGGATTATTACTTAAGTACACCGATCTGTTAACAGCATGGCCCAATTATTCGAATTGTTGTTTTTAGCTGTTATATTATAATTTTTGCGTGAATAATTTGTGAATCTGACTATGAAATTAAATTTGTTCCTTTTCTTTTAATCTTCTTTTAAAATTTTCCCTGAATCATTCTCCTTTACCCCATTTAAAAAACTTTTCTATTTATTTATTTATTTATTTGAAATTAATTTTCTCTCACAGAAATTCATTTTCAATTGAACGTAAATATAAGCAGAAAGAGAAAAATGAAATTATGTCAAAAAATGTTAAACCTTATGTCTTCCCCGATATGGAATAAAATGTTTAAAGCATTCTAGGATAATTTCCTTTCAGTTGCATTTGGTAAAAGTTCCAAAATTCTCGGAACAATCTTAAGACAAGTATGCTTAAGGAACCAGTCTATCAATCAATCAATCAATGAAACAAGAACAATAACAACAAAAGCGTAGACAACGACAACAACAGCAACAACAACTGTTTCAAATTCAAGTACAAAGCCAGCAGTTTTAATAGGAGGGGGCTAGTCGATACCATATACCTCAGTACATAACTGATACTTTATTCTATCGACCCCGAAAGGATGAAAGTCGACACAGTTGGATTTTAACTCAGAGCGTAAGGTAACAAATATATAACAATTATAAATGTATATAAGTGTAAACACATAAAAGCTAATTCGCACGAACAGCTATTTATGTTGTACACCGATTTGCATACAGCTATGTCTGTCTATCTGTCTGTATGATTATACACAAAACATGTGTGTGTATATGCCGCACGCGTGTACATAACCTGCTTATTTGAATGATGAGTGATTGTGCTCACATATGCTTCTTTAATTTCATTCACACTTTTTCCCGTTTTCTTCAAGATAGCAAGTGAACAATGGTATGATATATATATATATATATATATATATATATATATATGTATGTATGTATATGTATATTTCTATTTGTGTATGTTTGTGTGTATATAGATATACAAAGTTATATGTTGATATTTGTAAATATCTATCTATCTATCTATCTATCTATCTATCTATCTATCTATATATATATATATATATATATATATATATATATATATATATATATATATAAACAAAAGTAAATGAGTATATGCATATATACGTACAGGTATGTGCATACCGACATCCACCTGTATGTATAGGTGCATATCTGGGTACAGGACATTGCAAACAAACGTAGACGAGAACACACGAGCCACATAGAGAACATTCTACTTCATCAGCTACCCACGTTTTAACACCGGCGTTTCGACGAGCTTCGGGCAGGACGCAACGTTAAAACGGCTCGTCCCATGGATCGCAGATTAAATCTGTATACGCAAATTAAATCTAGCCATGGAGGAATGTAGTGGCGGACGAAAAACAAGACAGGAAAACAAACAGAAGGCTTTACGGCCAGACGAGAAAAATTATGTGTGTATGAACGCGATGAGGCACGGAACCGAGAGACAAAGTGGTAGCGTGTGTTACTTGGCGAAAGCCAAGGAAGGAAAGGATTATTGACCGGAAGCATGTGACCATGCCGGTGTAAAGGGAAGAGAGAGAGTGGTAGAGGGAGAAAGAGAGGGAGGAAGTGGAAGAATGGTGAGCAACGAGAGGAAAAGAGAAAGAGAGGAAATACGAGGGGGAAAAAGGAGATACGTAGTAGTAACAGAGGAAGAACAAGAGGGGTAAGGCGAGATACGTAGTAGTACAGAGGAAGAACAAGAGGGGTAAGGCGAGATACGTAGTAGTACAGAGGAAGAACGAGGGGGGGGGGTGGAAGAAAGGAAAGAGAAAGAGATAGAGTAGCGTCGGAGGATAAGTTTACGAACTACTTACAATTTTTGTGAGACGCTGCGTTCAATCATGTAAAAACAAAAGTAAATGAGTATATGCATATATACGTACAGGTATGTGCATACCGACATCCACCTGTATGTATAGGTGCATATCTGGGTACAGGACATTGCAAACAAACGTAGACGAGAACACACGAGCCACATAGAGAACATTCTACTTCATCAGCTACCCACGTTTTAACACCGGCGTTTCGACGAGCTTCGGGCAGGACGCAACGTTAAAACGGCTCGTCCCATGGATCGCAGATTAAATCTGTATACGCAAATTAAATCTAGCCATGGAGGAATGTAGTGGCGGACGAAAAACAAGACAGGAAAACAAACAGAAGGCTTTACGGCCAGACGAGAAAAATTATGTGTGTATGAACGCGATGAGGCACGGAACCGAGAGACAAAGTGGTAGCGTGTGTTACTTGGCGAAAGCCAAGGAAGGAAAGGATTATTGACCGGAAGCATGTGACCATGCCGGTGTAAAGGGAAGAGAGAGAGTGGTAGAGGGAGAAAGAGAGGGAGGAAGTGGAAGAATGGTGAGCAACGAGAGGAAAAGAGAAAGAGAGGAAATACGAGGGGGAAAAAGGAGATACGTAGTAGTAACAGAGGAAGAACAAGAGGGGTAAGGCGAGATACGTAGTAGTACAGAGGAAGAACAAGAGGGGTAAGGCGAGATACGTAGTAGTACAGAGGAAGAACGAGGGGGGGGTGGAAGAAAGGAAAGAGAAAGAGATAGAGTAGCGTCGGAGGATATTTCTAAATTTATATATTTTATCTAACACCCTCATATCATCTATGCCATAAAATTTCCGTGTAGCGTACGTGTTAACTCTGACAGGTGAAACACACGAAGAAAGAATAAAACAAGAGTCAAAAATACATATACAAAAATAAATAAATGAATAAATAAAACTATTTTAGAATTAACATTTTTTGCTTTCTAAATCCACCCGGGTTGTTTAAAAACAAAGAACAAAACAAAAAAAAAAAAGAAAACAAAAAACAAAAATGAACAAACGAAATATTTATCGGAAGAGGAGGAGCTTGAAAAGCAAGTTCTGAACATACTATAGATTATTCGTTTGAATTAGTCTAAAGAAATAAGGAAAAACACGTTATTTTATTTACGTTTATCTTAAAATAGAATAGGTTTTCATCGGGAGATATGTTGCGAACGTAAATTTTCATTCTATACTGCTGTGAATGCATGTTTGTTATTCTATGTATTCACACATACGTCTGTACGTACGTACATATAGACACACAGATATATATTAATGTATGCATATAAATCTATCTACACACATAGACACACACGTACACACATACACACATATATATACACACGTATATACAAGTACCTACATAAACATAATATAAATTCCATGTACATTTATATTCATTCACAGGGTCACTATACGTATATGGCTCCGTAAGTAAACAGTGAATAAAGGAAGTCTACCAAACAGAAACATGTATATATATATATATATATATATATATATATATATATATATACATGCACACACACACACACGCATATTTATAAATGAAATTAGCATTTTAGATTTTATAAAACATACACGTCTTTCAGGGGAACGAACCTTATTAGTACGTAACGCATTGAGCTAGAAGTCGTAATGTAAACGCCTACTCCTCAGCGTTCGTAGCGTCAAACTCCGATGCATTGATGAGTGGAGTGTAGAACTTTCTACATAACCAAACTTTTGGTTACGCGTCGCGTTTTATAGAGCTCATCTTTACACTGAACACACACACACACACACACTCACACACAATAAGAACTGTAGTAATTTGTTGTTGCGATGATATTGGGAAAGGTAGTAGTGAATTAAAATAGCGGTCTTGGTTGTCTTAGCAGTTAGTAGGTTATAAAGAAGAATCCATTTTTTTTATTGAAGTAATTTTTATATTAAAAAAAAAAAAAACAAGAAATGATAAACTTAACGCATACGCCTTAGTGTAAATGATGATTTGCAGAAGACACTACCTTCGTAAATTTTGATAATCAAAAAAAGTCGTAACATTTATATATATATATTTTATATGTGTGTGAGTATCTCGTATTATTCTGATAACTGTTTCTCTACGCAACGCTATATGAAACAAAATCTAAGCTATAATCCATCATTCCTAAAATATTTGTTATAAATTATTAATAAGGAAATCGGCGACATACCATCTACACACATAGCATTTATATAATTCGTAAGACATTTGGCTGATAAATTATAAAACGAAACCGAAAACATAGTCTACTGTAGACACAACATTTATTATATATTAAATAGAATTCCAAGAAAATCATTTTTCTTTGTTTCTTTATAAACTTTATATTAGTTGGGCCATAACGTGAATTTTCGAGTTACGTGTGATGAAGGTGTTTATTCTCCCTGCATATATTGATTCGTAATGAGAAAAAAAAAAACAATATCTTTTAAGAATCGGTGTATTATAAGATCTAAACACTACATTTTCATTATAGAAATTTAAAAGAAAGTCTGTTAGTTAATACAGACTATCCAACTATTAATCATACACGCACGCACTCTACCCCCCACCTCACACTCATCCACTCCGTCGGTGATGATGACGATTTTCTAGTTGATCCGAACAACGGAACAACCTGCTCGTAAAATTAACGTGCAAGTGGCTGAGTCTTCACACACATACACTGTTAGCTTAGTTCTCAGACAGATTCAGCGTAACACAGAATGTAACAAGGCCGGCCCTTTGAAATACAGGTACTACTCATTTTTGCCAGCTGAGTGAACTGGAGTAACATTAAGTAAAATGTCTTGCTCAAGGAGGACAAAATGCGCTGCCATAAATCGAACTCATGATCGTAAGATCATGAGTCGAATACCCTAACCACTAAACCGCGCGCCTTCACACACACACACACACACACACACACACACACACACACACACACACGCGCGCGTTCATATGTATAAATGTGCGATTGAATGTGTTCATACACGCACAGATACACAAGCTATTACTGAGAAGAATAACAATCCACACAAAACAGAGTATTTTATTAACCAGATGCGAGACAACTCCTGCCATTCGTAACAGCTTTCACGGGGGAAGCGATCTCCATAATAAAGTCAAACAGGCTTTCAGACTTACTTTACTGGAGCAGAACTGATAACTTTCTGAAATCAACCAATACAACTTATTTGTTACTTCAGTGAATTTGTTGTTTCCGTTGTTGCAATTATCATAATTTGGTGGCATGTTGAATCGACTCCAACTATTTTAATTAACTATATACTGCATCTTCTCTGTTTCCCCGCTCTCTTCATATACAAAAAGATTAGAATACATTTATGGTTTATTTCAACAAATCAAGAAATTATCTTCAACGTTATTTAATATACCCTCTTTCAGTATTGTTGTGTTCAAATGCTGGGGTCTCTTAGTTATTTCTCTTATTTTCTTTTGATTTATGTAA
>NC_142947.1:34160321-34167821 GCF_046866305.1 Octopus bimaculoides | reverse complement strand
CGACTCCTTTAATTGATTAATGAAAGCATTCCATCATTGTAAAGAAACCGTCCGATGAATCCATGAACTTCAAACGTAATTTAATATAGTTACAAATTCACGGAGCAAAAATATTTACATTGATTCTGCTTCTATTCAGTTGGCAGTAAAATTGTCCTTTATTTTTGAAGCTCATAAATTCATCTGACGAAAGCGGTTTCTTTACAATGATGTAATTTTTCCATTAATTAGTTAAAGGAGTCGTTGGAAACGGCCGTAACGGACTGACACTTGTACCTCTTTGTTACTCAGTTTTGTTTTTTTCAGCTGTCCTGGAATCTGCTCTTCGTAAATATTATAGACAGTATTTTTAACATAAAGTACATGTTTCAATAACTAAGATCGGATTTCTTCACTCAGCTGTGTGTTTGTGTGTGTGTGTGTGTGTGTGTGTGTGTGTGTGTGTGTGTGTGTGTGTGTGTATGTGTGTGTGTGTGTGTGTGTAGGGTTATGTCTGTGTTTTCTCTCGCCACCTCTTGACAACTAGTGTTGGTGTGCTTACGTTCTCTTAACTCGGCGGTTCCGCATAAAAGACCGACATAAGAAGTACCAGCCACAAGAAAAAGATGCTCGGGGCTCGATTCATTCAACTAAACTTCTTCGAGGCCGAGTCCATCATGACTGTAATCTAATAACTGAAACAAGTAAGAAATAATATATATATATATATATAATTTAAATAAGCAGAAAATGGAGAAAATTTTTGATTATCATGCAAACAAATTGACCAACATCGGTTAATTATTTTTTAATACAAAACGTAGCATAGCATTACATAACATTTCTTACGGCCGTTTCGGCTGCCAGACTCAATCGGTGTTTACAAAGAAAATTCCGAAAATAATATTTGCTATCTTTATAGCACTTTCAATCTAGTTCATTGAGCTTCATCAGAGTGAATACAAATACAAAAAAATAAAATAAATGAAGGGAAGAGGGAAGAGTTTATTTTATGTATTTGTATTCACTCTGATGAAGCTCCATGTACTAGATCGAATGTGCTCTAAAGATGGCGAATATTATTTTCGGAATTTTCTTTGTAAACGCCGATTATCATATCGGCAGCTGAAACGGCCATAAGAAATGTTATGTTATGTTATGTTTTGTATTAAAAAATAATTAACCGATGTTGGTCAATTTGTTTGTTGATCAAAAGTTTTCTCCATTTTCTGCTTATTTAAATTTGATTTCTGATAAACTTTTGTCTATTCAGTTTTTTTACCTGTACCCTATGAGCATAGTGTGCTTGCATACTCATGCCCAGGGATAGCAGAGATAAATGATACGGTAGTTATTCCAGCCGCTAACTCTGCTTACCTATATATATATATATATATATATATATATATATATATATATATATATATATATATATATATATATATATATATATATATATATATATATATATATATATATATATATATGTATATATATATATATATATATATATATATATATATATATATATATATATATATATATATATATATACACATATATGTATGTATGTGTGTATGTGTGTGTGCGTGAGTGTGTGTGTGTATATATATATATATATATATGTGTGTGTGTGTGTGTGTGTGTGTGTGTGTGTTGTGTGTGCCTGTGTGTGTGAATAGCTGCATAGAGAAACAACTTCTTGCGGGTAAACTTGTCATACAGAAAATGCACATGTATATGTATTCGTGTTTGTATGTGTGTTTGATTGTTCCTGTGTATGCTTGTCAGTGTCTGTGCGCATGAGCGTCTGTGCGCATGAGTGTCTGTGCGCATGAGTGTCTGTGCGCATGAGTGTCTGTGCGCATGAGTGTCTGTGCGCATGAGTGTCTGTGCGCATGAGTGTCTGTGCACATGAGTGTCTGTGCATGTAAGACATTGTGTATGTCTCTAGCGATTTCATAGTGATCGGTAAAATATGTTAGATTGAAATAAATGATGGTTGTCGATATGATTGATTAAGGTAGTAGCCACCAGGTTTTAGTTCAAAGGCTGAGACCAATACAGGGAAAAATCGTGTGTGTGTGTGTGTGTGTGTGTGTGTGTGTGTGTGTGTGTGTGTGTGTGTGTGTGTGTGTGAGTATGTGTGCGTGTGCGTGTGTGTGCGTGTGTGTGCGTGCGTGTGTATTATGTTTCGAGGCGATATTAATATTAAACTCTTTCGAATGTATTCGGTTGTAGTAAGACTTTTTTGCTGCAGGAAGAGTCCCGAGAGAAAAGCCTGCATCTAGAGCAGGCAGTGAATAACAACATTGGGTCGTATGACGTATGAGCTTCTGCCTTGTTCCGCTTCGTCAGCTTCGAAAAACCATCTCAGTCGCTCACAGCCCGGCAGATTTAAATTCATTTGACACTTGCTTTGCAAAATCTGCAGCATAAATTGGATATAGCTTGCATTTCAATCCATCTAAATTTAATGTTTTTACAGACGTTCAAAGATGAAAATGCTTCCATCAATTTTTATCGTAAGCGTGAAAATGCTTCGGATTCAACAATCCAACTAATCTGAACTAAAAAAAATCTTTAAACATTGATGTTTTAAATTTTTTTTCTGTCTTTATTGACATCGACGTATCCCCAAAACCTTTCCAGAGGCTTTTACTTCTCACCGGCAATTTACTAAATGGGGGACGATTGGGATTTCATTCGGAGGTCTGAAATCTCATCAAACATAATTTCATGCAAAATGTTAAACAAAGTTCTTAAAACAGCTTCTGGTTCTTTATGTCGACCACACTTCTCTGGTGCTTCAGCGACACCATCCAGAGCCCGGGAATAAAATTCGCCTAATTTTTTGTTCTTGATATTGTGGTGAGCCCTGTGATTTGAACCTTTTTATTAAATTATCAGTTCACTATCATAAGTCACAGTTGGGTTAACCTGAACACCTCTCTTTCGACTAGTCGGTTTGCAGGAGATCAAACTACCAGTTAGAACATCATCACAAATGTCCTTGAGATCCGCACTTTTTCTCCAGTTAAGCAGTTTAGCGTTAGAAATCAACCATATTTCTCATGGCATTCGAAGTGAACACAACTCGGTTCTCGCCAAGAAAATCAAAGATAAAACTTCAACAAGATTCTTCGGTCTCGACCAGTGAAGATTTGATAATTTATGTATGTGTTCATGTTCTACCTTTCCTTAAATATAATGTTTAATATTTTCTCTTTGAAATATATACAGCGAGCCTAATCTCGTTTAATACAACAATTACACCAACTACTACAATTTACACCAATCGCTTTATGAAATTTCTCATCCTCACAAATATACCTTGAAATATCAAGCGAAATTTTTTGAAGAATCACAAACAAAATCTCTGAGCCATTCAATATGGTTTGAAAAACCACAGAAAGACCTAGGATTGCAACGAAGCCTGCTGCCTGTGAAAATTCAGAAGCACTCCAATCATCTGGGTTTTTTAATATGGTTGAAAATACTTTATGAAACAAGTGATTTTGTTAGACTAAGTGAATACTTATCGAGATGAATGATTCTAATTCAGGTAACTTCGGAAATCACTTTCCAACGGTTTCATCCAGTAGGAGCTATTCAAGCCATCGACTTTGCGAAAAAAGTCCTTTTTAAAGTTTAGAAGAAAATTCGACACTCACGAACTCTTGAAGCTGATTGAGAGAGTACCAAATTAAGTGAATGTGTGTAACAATGTACAACTTCTGTCAGTGATGCAGCTTTTCTGTTTTGCCTTTCCTTCTCATCAACAAATCGCAAAACGTGTGATAGTTAAGATTTCATTTGAAGGTCTGTAGTCTCACCAAACATTACAGTAACAGATGCTGTTTTTTTTCTCGACCATTGGCTTAATTACACCATGACTTGTAACAGCTATACAATTAAATTATTTTGAATATTACTTGTAAGTGGTATTCTTTTTCAATATCACTTCAAAGCTGATAAAATGTGTTCTTATATTGACAAACTAACAGACATGGGAAACAGAAAAATTTATTTGCTCAGACTATTCATAATACTTTCAATCAAAATAATGATGGCATTCTTTGCTGCCCACTTTAGTTTTGACTTTCAGCTTAAGCTTTGGTTTCTCTTTTCCGAGAATGATAATATTCTTATCTGTTTCAAAGTTGGGGAAAGTAGAGAGAAAACTGAACTAATTGACCATTTTGCCATCCTGGGGGTAACTGAAGGCATGAGAAATTCTACTATGAATCGAAGTTTTAGGCTAATAGATAATTTAGCTGCTAGTTTACTTTTTTTACATAATCCTTCTTAGATAACCTTAAATATTTAAAATTAAATTTCAAAGCATTGTTATGAATGAATGGATAAAAAATTTACTTTTTCATCACATACAAATTGCCGGTTTCTTCTTTTGTTGTATGTGGGAAATAGTCATAAAAAAACTCTGGGGTCACATGACTAAATTCAGGTCTTAAGAAGGGATCAAAAATACTCTCGCCATTGGTTAAATCTTTTTGGAAAGCAAGCGTGGGTGTGTGGTAAGAAGTTTGCTTCCCAACCACATGGTTCCAGGTTCAGTCTTCTACTAATGTCTTTTACTATAGCGTTCGGACGACTAAAACCTAGTAAGTAGACTTGATAGAGGGAAACTGAGAAAAAAAAACACGTCGTTTATATATGTGTGTGTGTGTGTGTGTGTGTATGTGTGTGCGCGTGTGTTTGTGTGTATGTGTGTTTTTGTGTCTGTGTTTGTCCTTCATCAATGCTTGATAATCGGCGTTGGTGTGTTTATTTTCTCGTAACTTAGCAGTTCTGCACGAGAGCCCAAAAGAATAAGCACCGGGCTTTAAAATATGTTCTAGGGTAGATTCATTAGACTAAAAATTATTTAAGGTGGTGTGTGTGTGTGTGTATATACATCTACATGGGGTTACCTGTTTTTATTGTCAAGCGTATATATACAACTTTATATGTAAACACGTATATATATATATAATAATAATTATATAAATAACAATATAAATAATATATTAATATACATATATATATATATATATATATATATATATATATATATATATGTATATCATAATCGTCGTCGTTTAACGTCCGCTTTCCATGCTGGCATGGGTTGGACGGTTGGACGGAGGACTGAAAAGCCAGAAGGCTGCATCAGGCTCCTATCTGATATGGCAAAATTTCTACAGCTAGATGCCCTTCCTAACGCCTACCACTCTGAGAGTGTAGTGGGTGCATTTATATATGTATTAATATAAATAATATATATATATATATAGATAATGCATATAATATATATATATATATATATATATATATATATATATATATATATATATATATATAAATAATATATATAATATATATATACATATACATACATATACATACATACGTATATATATATATATATATATATATATATATATATATATATATATATATATATATATATATATATATATATATATATATATACATACACATTTCGGTACAGTTGTCACCAACTGTGTAAACAGCATGAATTAGGGAGAAAAAAACGAGTTAAATACGCAGCAACGAGAGGAAAAATGGAAATCAAGACAAGTAACACAGAGAAAGACCCTTCATGAGTTGTCGGCTGTCCATCTACTCCTCGAAATGTGTTACTTGTCTGTTTTCCACTTTTTTCTCCCGTTGTTTGCGTATTTAACTTGTTTGTTTTCGTACTTCATGTTGTTTACACAGTTGGTGACGGTCTGTATCTATCTATCTATCTATCTATCTATCTATCTATCTATCTATCTATCTATCTATCTATCTATCTATGCATATATATATATATATATATATATATATATATATATATATATATATATATATATATATATATATATCTTTATACATACATACATACATACATACATATATATACACACATATGCGTGTATGTATGTATGTATGTATGTATGTATGTATGTATCTATCTATCTATCTATCTAGCTATCTATCTATCTATCTATCTATCTAATTATCTGTCTGTCTATCTATCTATACATATACTTACACATATATTCACAAACATAGATACATTAGATAAATATATATGTTAATATAAATGTTAAGTATGCATCTCTGATGGGAAAGTGTGTCTGCGTATGTGTGCGTACGCGCGCGTGTTTGGATGCAGACATTTACTGACCTTGCAAATGTTTCTGACAAAAATATTATGTAGTGAAATAAACAAGCGAAGAACATGTACGCATAAAGAGAAAATTATAATCTATGTTTGGCGTGGTCCTCCGATTCCTTATTCTCTCGCTGCTGTTTTTTTTCTATATACAAAAGATGTAGTAGTAGTATATGAATATACCATTACGCATATACATACATAGGCAGATATATATATATATATATATATATGTATATATATATATATATATATATATATATATATATATATATATATATTATATAAATATATATATGTTATGTATGTTTATATGTGTATGTATGTATATGTGTATGTATGTATGCCTGTATGTGTGTATACATGTATGTATGTATGTGTGTATGTATGTATGCATCGCTATAATTGCAAGCGCCTTTTATATGTATGTATGTATAGATATATATGTATGTGTGTGAGAGTGTGTGCGTGTAAACGTGTCTGTGTCTCTGTTTTTGTGTGCGTGCGTGTATGTATATGTATATATACATATGTTTTTATGCACACACATGCACACTCACACACACACACACACACACACACACACACACACAGATAGTTATAGTTTACGACTCAGATCGGACATCATCCTGTTGTAGTACTCTAAACCATTAAGTCAGTGATTGTATGTGTGTACGTGTTTGTGCGCGCGTATCTGTTCGCGCGTGTGTTCGTGCTCGTGTATGTATTTGTGTGTGCGTGCGTGCGTGCTTGTATGAGTTTGCGTGTCTGTATTTGGGAGTCTTTTAATTGATCTGTCACGACAGGAGCAATTGTCAGATTTCCCAGGGTCGAAGTGTCAAACATTTGAGTCAAGGGCTTATGACATGAAAAATTACCATACGAAAGGTCATCGGGTTAATTTGTGGAGCAGACAAACAAATAATATATATGACAAGCTATTTGAAATTGTTTTACCATATTTCTCTGATTTTTATTTCGCAAATTGTTGTGTAGTGGTTTGACAGAATCGTTAGATTACCGTATTGGATACCTTTCCGTGTTTAGTTGTGACTCATTGCTTTCTGTGTTCGATACTGATGGATTTAAAGTAAAAAAAAGTTAGCTATTACTTCTTTCGGTCAGTGGACTGCGGCCATGCTGGGGCACCACCTTGAACGATTTTAGTCGAACATATCAACTGCAGTATTTATCTTTTAAGTCTGGTACTTATTCTATCAGTCTTCTTTGCCGAATCGCTAAGTTATGTATGGAGACACCAAATGTTGTAACTGTAACTGTGGTTGTTATGTGGGCCTTGAGTACTAGACCAATAAAATATAACTAACTAGATG
>NC_142947.1:34155321-34157821 GCF_046866305.1 Octopus bimaculoides | reverse complement strand
ATAGGTCGGCTTACAGACATAATAACATACATTTTACTTGCATATTTTCTCGTTATTTTGACGTAGTTTTTGACGGTGTATTTATATATCGCTCTCGTTAAGTTTTTATTGTTTACTGAAGATCAATATGTCTATGTTTATCATATGTTCCCAGGATAGTTGTATGACGTATCTATGTTTTATGTAAGTGTATATATATGTTGCGTGTATTTCTCTGTTTCTTTCTCGGTACATACATACATGATGATGATGGCCGTCCACTCGTGACCGAGGAAGACCATTGCCGACCTTCAGGAACATTGTGCGCTCTAGGACTAACTTATATTTTGCATTTGCAGCTCCGTTCGTGGCTAATGAGCCCTGCTCTTGACAAGAATACACGACTGCAAACATTGCAGACCAAGCTTTCCCCATTCACTATACGAGCCGTTCTTCATGCTGGATACGTGCTCTCTCAAAAGTGTCGATCCCCTCCTTAACCTGCTTCCTCCATCCGTGGCGATGACAGGCATTGTTCTCCCAGTCAGTGTCCTGCATATCACAGGCCTTTAATAAATACATACATACATATCAAACAAGGAATTTTTCTCAAACCGTTATTTCGATTTTCACGTCATCGGTCTTTGGACAGATGTAATTATCTTTGAACGATATAAAGACAACGATCAAAATGAGAAAACGTCTTCAATTTGTTGTCGAATGGTTTATAAACTATCTCATACAATTCAAATCAAGGAATCTGTTGTGAGAATAGTTTGGCCGTTAGTATGAGTAACATAAATAAAATAGTAATTGTTAGAAATTCAACGCCAACATTCTGCCGGAGTCATACAAAATGTTACAGAAACATTTTACATGACTTCAGAAGAAGTCTTTCACTGATATTTGCGCAAAACATAAAAAAAGGGAGAACTCAGCACGTTATTCTATTGCGCACTTGCTGAGTGTCCCGTTGTTGCCGAGCAATTTTCACAATAGAATATTTTTATTTCTATTTATTTTTTAATTCCATGTCAGGTCATCTCTCCCCCAACGGATAGGTCTCTTCCTCGGGACGAATTTCAGCACTATCTGGGGCAATTTATATCTGGGGCAATTTATATCTGGGGCAATTTATATCTGGGGCAATTTATAACGTCTCGATAAACTAAGTTTTTGTTTTCCCATTTGTTGCAAATGAGAGACTTTTCTTAGCTCGCAGTTGATGCTTGGAGAGGGTCTTTCGACTCTGTCATCCTAATGAAATTCCTTACACGCGCGCGCGCGCTCACACACACACACACACACACACACACACACACACACACACACACACAGAGTGTGAGCGATATACATATAGAGAGAAAGAAACGAAAAATGTAGCACTCAATATATTTAGTTGGAATCGTAAGTAATGGCTTCTGATTTAGGCGTCGGGTCAGCAATTTTGATGCGCGAGGATTAGTCGATCTTATCGACTAACTTTCATCTCTCAAAACTAACTGCTACTTATTTTATCGAATCTCAAAAGGATGACAAGCAGAGCTAATTTCGGCGAGATTGGAACTCCGAATGTTAACAGCTGGAACAAATGCTGCAAGGCATTTGATTTGACGCTCTAACAATTCTGCCACCTCACCACCTCGGAGTTGTAAAAACAACGCCATCTTTATCATGCCTTTGATTTGATTTACCTCGCAGGAGCAGGCATTAGTGCAGTTGAATTGTGTATAAATCATTGTGAATTGTGTTTGTGGAATGGTCTTCATATGGATCGCTTTGTTGGCGGTTCATGTTATTTATTTCTTTATTTACTCCTGCGTTTCGTCTGTTTCTTGTATAGAATATGTGTTGTGTGGGATGCGTTATTTCATTGATTCGGGATTGTGTTGCGTACACGTATGCGATGCACAACTTGTGTGATTCCCATGTATCAAGTGGTGGTGTTGTATATATATATATATAATAGAAATATGTTACAAAAAGAAAATAGAAACTACGCGAGGAAATGTAAGGGGAAAGTATAAAGAAAAAAAAGCGAAAATGCACTTCAGAAATCAAAAAAGTAAAGGCTTTTTATGAAAAGTAACGATAGATATATACAATTAGATGAGCTGAGATAAAAATAAAAGTAATAAAAGTCATTATTGTGAGTAGATTGTTTGTGTAATGCGTAAGTTGGGTCTCTGAGTTTGTATCACAGTGTAGAATAGGTGTTTCTTAAGTTCTTAAACGTGATAATATAGACATCGCTGTGTGGGCTGTGTTATGGTGTTGGGTGCCTGTTATGTACAATAGGTGTTGGCCTGTGTTGGAATTGTACTGCGGGAGTTGTGTTACTGAATTGAAAATGTCAGGCAGGATGTGAACAGAGGTGTAATCTCTAGTATGATTCATTGTTTACGTTCAAGTTTTTCTTTATCATACTTTGTGTCTTGATTATTATAATCATTGATACTGTATTTACTTTCACCTTGCTTATTTCCATCCGAAGATTCTTTTACTTGGATATTTTCCCGAT
>NC_142947.1:34130321-34150321 GCF_046866305.1 Octopus bimaculoides | reverse complement strand
GTGTTAAGAACTTTGCTTCCTAACCACATGCTATTGGGTTTAGTCTCACTACAGAGCACCTTGGGAAAATGTCTTCTACTATAGGGCCGGTAAATTGATACAATAAAGTGTTCCCTGATCCATTGTGGTTGAGCATCTATATGCATTTAGGAACTCCTATCGCAGGACTCCAAAGAACGATAACGGTGCAATGCGCGCAGCAACTTTAATATAAACCTGCGTTGTATTTTGAAAAAAATCCGTTAATTGGGTATACGTATATGCAAATTTGTTAATGTATTTATTTGCGTCTGTGTGCAATATGTTGAAAAACAAAAGTATCCGTTAGTTAGCTTAATCAATATTTCGATATGATTAATGTGCCTAGAAATTAAAAAAACAATATTCCTAATTTACATTATCAGTTATGATAGATCGAAATGTCAGTAGAGTATTTAATCACTAAAGAAATTTTTCATAATTCACTCAGTTGTAAGCTCAAGTAATTACAGCTAAATTATTATTATTATATTATCATTTATTATTATTTACTATTTATTTCTTTGTGGAGGCGCAATGGCCCAGTGGTTAGAGCAGCGGACTCACGGTCGTAGGAACGCGGTTTCGATTCTCAGATCGGTCGTTGTTAGCGTTTATTGAGTGAAAACACCTAAAGCTTCGCAGAGCTCTGACAAGGGCGGTGGCGAACACTGCTGTACTATTTTATCTCACTCTTTCTTCCTGTTTCTGTTGTACCTGTATTTCAAAGGGGCCAGCCTTGTCACACTCTTTGTCACGCTGAATCTCCACCGAGAACTACGTTAAGGGTACACGTGTCTGTTGAGTGCTCAGCCACTTGCACGTTAATTTCACGAGCAGGCTGTTCCGTTGATCAGATCAACTGGAACCCTCGTCGTATATTTATTTATTTATTAAAACCATAGTTACGTATATGTAATATTTTTTTAATGTATTTGTGCGTGCGTTTGTTAACGTGCTTACTATTTAGCAAAGTTGAATATTACATCATCAATATATGTGCACAATATATTTATTTATAATAATGAGAATAAATACAAACGATCGTAATTCATGAAAGGTATTAACGTTAACAAATCAAAATTTATAAAAATGAGAACCATCATTAATAATATTAATACGACAATTTGTTTTTTGTACGTACCTGACGCGTGTGTCACGCTTAAGAGAAAGAAATTACAGAAATAAAGTTTTGTTGCTTGAATAAAAATTTGAACTACATCGCTTGTAATTTCCGGAAGAGATTTGAAACCACCACCCATGGCTACTGGGCCACCGAAGCAGCAAGAACATAATGAAAAAATTAAGATACTTAAATTTGACACAGGTGTCGAGCAAGACAGAGAGTAAGTGAGAGAGAGAGAGAGAGAGAGGGTGAGTGAGAAAGAGAGATGACGGCTGATAGTATTTGAGAGATGAGTGGTTCACAAGTATTTGAATTCCTGTCTACGATTGAAATCAAATTGACCCCAGGCTTTTAAAAGCCCAACCACACACACACACACACATTTGTTTTAGGCTTTCTATCCATTTGAATTCGGCCATACATCATATAACATGGTAAGTCTTATGTTCCGAAATTTAAATTTTGAATTTGTTTTAATTATAAAATTACACCTTAGCTAAAGAAAAAAAAAACATCTGTTGGCTTTCGAATACAACCTTTTCTTTCTCTTTCTATATCTTTTGTTAAGTTATAATTTCTCTGTTTCGGTCAGGATTTTTCCAATTTCTTTTTTCTTGAATCAAGTAATGGACGAAAGCATTTAAAAGTAAAATTAAATTCATAGAGCCGAACAAAATCAAAAATATAAATTCTATTTTTTCCCTTTCTATCAGTTTTACACTTCTTTCTATATTCTGTAACTGTCGCAATATACTCCTCTTCTGTAGGCAGACGATTAGATCGACCCCAGTACGCAACTGGTACTCAATTTATCGACCTCGAAAGGATGAAAGGCTAAGTAGACCTCAGCAGAATTTGAACTCAAAACGTAAAGACAGACGAAATACCGTAAAGCATTTTGGCCGGCGTGCTAACGATTCTGGCAGCTCACCGCCTTTAACTGTCACAATATAGAAACATTTCTATAGCACCAGCAAACAAGTAACAGATGCTTACATTTTTTATGTTTTCCGTGAATTTTTCTCGGGTTCACCTACTCTTTACTCTTTACTCTTTACTTGTTTCAGTCATTTGACTGCGGCCATGCTGGAGCACTGCCGCCTTTAGTCGAGCAAATCGACCCCGGGACTTATTCTTTGTAAGCCTAGTACTTATTCTATCGGTCTCTTTTGCCGAACCGCTAAGTGACGGGGACATAAACACACCAGCATCGGTCGTGAAGCAATGCTAGGGGGACAAACACAGACACACAAACACATACACACACATATGTATATATACATATATACGACGGGCTTCTTTCAGTTTCCGTCTACCAAATCCACTCACAAGGCTTTGGTCGGCCCGAGGCTATAGTAGAAGACACTTGCCCAAGATGCCACACAGTGGGACTGAAACCGGAACTATGTGGTTGGTAGGTAAGCTACTTACCACACAGCCACTCCTGCGCCTATTTATTAAATTAATGCATAGTATCTTTAACTTAGAATTACCTGTTGCTTTATAAATAACAATCACAGATTCCTGAGATACGTACTTAAATTAATGTCCTAGCAACCTTTATATAATACAGTTACTCGTAAACAAAACCTTATATTTATATTTATCATTTATTTTAATAAGATATCTACTAGGAATTATTTAATCTTTTTAATTACAACTGTTAGCATATTAATCTTAAGATACCACCTAATTTATAGTCCTTGTAATCCTTACATTATATTTAATTGTAGTTTTTAAAAATATTTTTCCAGGCGTGAACACATGATAACCTACCCTCACTTTTGGTATCAAGGAGTCTACGTCTAGAATATGAGATTTGAAATAATTCTTCCACACAAAGAAAACGATAAGCATTTCCAATTTTATAGGCAGCAGCCTAGCTTATTATTTCCCTCTCCACATAAACATTTTATTTTTGTCCTTTAAGCTTCAAATAAATTTACTAAGACGATTTTTTAAAATTACTATTAAAGATGGAATTGTGATTAGCGATGCGTTTTTTTTGCTTGCAATAATTATTAAACAAACAGTTATTACTAACTTTGGAATCACAATCTATATTTTCATTTGTTTTCATATTACTAATTTGATTTATACCAGTGGTTCCCAAACGTTTTCAGGATGCTGCCCCATTGACACCCACCCCACATTCTTAGCGCACCACCCAACCACCCCATCACAAACATATACCTCTTTCTGAAGTAAATTCAAAGCAACTGTATTTCACAAATAAAACTTAACTTAATGAACCCATTACTTTGTTGTTTTTACATGAACTGCAACCTCATTATCACCCCACTTATTACATTAATCGTTACCCTATTATCATCCCACTTTTCTTAAACGCCCCTCGGAACTTTCCACCACCCCGGGGTGGGGAGCAATACTGCCCACTTTGGGAACCACTGATTTATACCATTACAGTCAGTATGATGGTTAATTGCTACATTACTACAACTAGGTGGTTGTGTGGTAAGTAGCTTGCTTACTAACCACATGGTTCCGGGTTCAATCCCACTGCGTGGCACCTTGGGCTAGTGTCTTTTACTATAGCTTCGGGAGGATCAAAGCTTTGTGAGTGGATTTGGTAGACGGAAACTGAGAGAAGCCTGTCGAATATATGAATATTTTTGTGTCTCTGTGTTCGTCCCCCTACCATCGTTTGACAACCGATGTTGATGTGTTTACGTCCCCCGTAACTTAGCAATTCGGCAAAAGAGGTTGATAGAATAAGTACTAGGCTAACAAAGAATAAGTCCTGGGGTCGATTTGTTCGACTAAAGGCGGTGCTCCAGCGTGGCCGCAGTCAAATGACTGAAGCAAATAAAAGAATTGTCTATCTATCTATCTATCTATCTATCTATCTATCTAGCTCTCCCATGTATATATATATATATCAAAGAAGGTAAATCGGCGAAGCAGGAACGGACACACACACACACTCACACACACACACACACACACACACACACACACACACACACACACACACACACACACACACACACACACACACACACACACACACACACACACACACACACATATTTGTATATAAATGTATATGTATAGACACACGTTTATATATATATATATATATATATATATATATATATATATATATATATATACATTTATAAACATAATTAAGGGATCAGCAAATATTTGCTTCACCATATACCGAAGTTCAGAAATAGCAGCTAAAAAAGCTGAGACTCCAACAGATAGCATTACTTGTAACTCACAAAGGCAAAAACAAGAAGAAAAAAAAACAATGAAAACTAACCATTCCGAAGTTAATCGTAGACGCGTTTCTGGATTATGAGTGATAAATACTCAATTTCCTTCATCAATACGATATTCCAGTAGTAAATTCGACCATGCTAGCAAACTGTGCATGCATGAACGAGTGAACATTTTACATCGACACAAACCTGAAAGCATACCGAAGGGCTTGGTAAAAATTATTAATTGTTGATTTATTAATAAATTAATAAATTGATAAACCTTTACCCTTTTAATTTGTAATAATTATATATATATATATATATAGTTGAAATTTACAGAAAAACAATGGACGAAGACAGGTGTATATATATGTATATATGTATAACTCTCTCTTTCCTTTCCTGAGCGTCCAATAATACTATCCATATCACGTCCTCACTTTGTTGTTTTTTTGTTTTTTTGTTATTGTGTTTTTGAACTATATATATATATATATATATATATATGTACATGTTTGTATACATATATTTACACTCATGCGCTATTATGTGCGTGTGTATGTGTATGTATATGTATTCGCATATATATGCGAATACATATACATACACATACACACAGAAATGCATGCCTGTATCTAGGCACAGATATACACAAACTTACAACACATACACAGACTCACGCACGTGCACACACTAATACACACACGCACAACACACATATATCAAACATAGAGTAGCGACGGAGAGCAAGTTTTGGCTACCATCAATTGAATAAATAAACACTAAGCTATGTATTCATTACACGCTTCCTCATTCTTTTACATACATACACACGCGCACGCGCACACACGATTACACACAAGCACGCACGCATGCACACACGCTTGCACACACACACATACACGCGTACACACACTAAAACCGCTGGGTGTTGGTCGAATGAAGCAGGATTTTGTTTCACCCTCAGTATATGCATAAGTAATTTTAAAGCTGCTGTTTTAACCATAGATAAGATACACTTACACACGTAATTACACAGCACCAACATAACCACCTTCATCAACCCGCAGTGTGTGTGTGTGTGTGTGTGTGTGTATGTGTGTAGGTGTGCGTGTAGGTGTGCCTGTCCGTCAGTATGTAACGTTTTGCAAGTACAAGACCATTATATTATATCCCTTTTCCATTCATTCGAAACCATTGAACCTTAGTTCAAATAACTCTAGGAACATTTATTTTGATATGTCAGTGGGTACGCAAAATTCTTCTATTTAAGGACAAGATTATTGTATTACATCTTCAGATCGTGTTAGAATTACACACACACACACACACACACACACACACACACAAACACACACACACACACACACGCACGCACACACACTCACTCACACACACACTCACACACACAAAACACATATACATGTATGTGTACACACACGCACAGGCGCACACCATCCACATACAGACGTACATGCATGCTATCATATAGATATATACAGCTAACCCCTAACTCTCTCACGTTATATATATATATATATATATATATATATATATATATATATATATATATAAATATATATATATATATATATATATATACATATATATATACATATATATATATATATATATATATATACACACACATATATATATATACACATATATATATACACACATACATATATATATATATATATATATATATATATATATATACACACACATATATATATATATATATATATATATATATATATATATATATATATGTACATGCAGTCATATACATATATATACATACATGTATAGATATGTGTGTGTGTGTGAGTGTGTGTATGTGTGTGTACAGACTCAAACAGGCAAAGACATACATATGTCAATTTTATTAAGACATCACAGAACGTCGTCGTATTTTCTCGGCACTAAAGTCTTCCCGTGTTTTTAGTTTACTGCCATTAGTTCCGAAACTCTGGGAAATTATCTGGTAGAGGGATGTGGAGCGATAGAAAACCAGCTGTTAGATCTATACAAAATATCATAAGGCATATCTTGTTCTCACCGAAACAGATTTGTATTCTAGGACAAGAATTTTAAAATTTCGCTCAATTGTTTCACTCGATATCCATGCATCCCTTCCTCGATACCTACACTCCATCCACCCTTCCCCTTCTCTGTCTGTATGTCTATCTCTCTATCAATCTATCTACCTATCTATCTATCTAGCTAGTTAGCTATACGAACACGCACATACGCACGCGCGCGCACACACACATTAAGCTGTTAAGAAAGTCCTATCGCATTTCAAGATGGAGAAGAAATAAATGCTTCTTTTGGTCTTAATGTATTTAAGCAAAATTATATTTCCCCTTATTATTGATAGCATCTATTTGGCAAATTGCATTGAGGAACGTGGTTTTTTGTTGTCTGGTGTTAGAGACATGTTTCCTAGTAATTTTGGGGTGCTGATTTAAAAAAATGAAATTCATTTTGCTCTATTACGTCAAGATTTTTCTTAAAGTCAAACGTCTATTTTTCGACATTTCCTGGATTGTCATCATTCTAAAATTAGATTTGGTTAAATCAAATGCAGATCCATGTATGAAGCTTCATATAACATAGCTTTTCAATATCATTTAAAATAAATGAAACAACAAAAGAGAAAACAAATTTCATGATTTCCTGAAAAACAGGAAGTTATCAAATTGTGAAGAACTTGTGCATCAAACAACGAAGAACCCTATTATTCAGATTTCGAGTACTGGGCTGCAACATGTGTGTAAAAGTGCATTTCCTACACAGTCATCCAGACTGCTTCCCTGAAAATCATAGTGCAATTAGTGATGAGCAAGGAGTAAGATTCCAACAAGATATCGAGACCATGGACACTAGGTATGACGGCTAGTGAAACACAAACATGATGGCTGACTACTGCTGGTCGTAATGCAAGTTATTTACGTAAAGCGTCAAAGAGAAAATTCGCTTCTTTTGTAGTTGAAACTTCAGTTTGATAAAAATTTCTGTCCTAAGATGTGTAATTAAACATTTTGTGTAAAATATTTGTTAAACAATAAAACTACTATTTGATTTGTTTTAGTTTCTTATTTCAGTATTGCATGTAAAGACAAAACTGACGTGTTTTGATAAAAAATGAATTCCTGTTTAACAAAAAAAATTGAACATTTTTAACCAATTACCTTAAAATATATTTATTTACGCCGACATTACCCTACTTGATTTGAAAGGAAGAAAAGTATAGACTCTTTGAATTCAAAGGCTTTATTTAATCCATTTTATTGAATCTATTCATATGAATTTACTTACACATTCCATGACAGTGGACAAATGCAGTGTTGCCAGAAGAAAAATTTCTTTCGAAACAAGGAACACGCTTTTTATATAACTTTACTTATGTCTAATGAGTTTTCTTTACCCCCAAGAATATCATTTTTACCCCACTTGAGGTAATTCAGCCCGGTTCGCTAATTAATTCTAAAACATTTTCTACTTCATCATTGCGGAGCCTCCTAGTATATAACAACTTTATATATCAATGCTATTTTCTTCAGTGATAAATGACAAGAAACATCTACTGATGAAACGAGTTAATCGATGTAGTAGAACCAAACTTATTCTCGCTTTGCAACCACATGGTTTCGGGTTCATCCCCATTATAAGACACCTTAAACAAGTGTTTTCTCTATAGTCCCAGGTCAATTAATGCACTGTGAGAGAATTTAGTCGACGAAAACTGTGGAAGCCCGTCATGTGCATATAATATATATATATGTATATATATATATATATATATATATATATATATATATATATATATATATATATATATATATATATATATATATATATATATATATATAATATAACTTGGTATAAGGAGAGACAAAAAATTTAGATAATCATTTTATATTTGATTTACATCAACATAATAAATGCATAAATACACATATATATATAGATATAACATAAAATTACATCAAGACAAAGAACATATCTATATATTATTTAGAAAGAAATAACAGTTATATGAGGTAAAAATGTACGTGAAAAGGGTAAATAAATAAAGTTTGATATATCGATTAAAAATCATATTGAATTAAAAATCATATTGAATTAAAATTTAAGGTTAAAAACGTTGAAATGAGGATTGAAAGTTGTGAGATACATTGGCAGTAGTGAGGAATCCTAATTATGGATTTAAAAGTTTAGAAGAGTTCCAAAGTATGTTTATAGAGGGTTATAACGTTAGTCGACGACTAACGTAATGTAACCAAAAATTTCCTTCCTTTCTTTTCTTTTCTCTTACATGCCTTCAAACTTAATTAATTATCTATTTGCTTATTCCTGATGAAGAGGACATTGTCAGTATGAAACTAAAGGATTCATACCTGCTGACTAATAGACTCCAGAAACGGCTGTTGAATTGCTTCATATTCAGGTTATATTGACATTAATTTCGCACATGCGCAGTGTTTAGTTTTTGATTTTATCGACCACACCGTATAGTAAGCTCAGTTGGGCACCATCCACGAGAAAAAACAGCACCATGACGCAATTCACTCAGTCAGAAATTTGGAAACGACATCCTGTGTTGCTTGGCATTCGTGCCGGAAGCTCCAATACGAACATATCAGAGTGTTTGGGTGTCAACCTGAGGATTGCAATCTGAGGACATGTACTGAGAGTGATAAAAATAAAGCATCCAGTCAACATCATGGTGTTTGGAATGATCACTAGTGATGGGGACGTTATGCCTCGATTCACCTTCCCACACGGCCTCAGACTCAACACGGAGGCCTACATCAAGGGCTTGGAGGAGGTAGTGCGGCCCTGGGTGAAGAGGGTGGCTGCTGGAAGATCCTATGTCTAGCAACAGGACTCTGCGCCATGCCGCACAAGCATGACTGTCAGACAATTTCTGCGACCACATCACCCTTAACATTTGGCCACCTAACTCCTCAGACTGCAATCCCCTTGAGTATTATGTGTGGGGAGCAGTTGAGCGAGAGACCAATAAAACTCCTTGTGACACTTAAGATGAACCGAAGGCAAGGATTATGGCAGCATTCAGCAACTTAAACAGAAGAGTTGCAGGGGATTATGATGCCGTCTGGAGACCGTGGTTGAAGCCAATGGCAATTTTATTGAATTAATTTACTCTTTAGTATTTCAAAAATATCTTTATGTAATTTTGGTAAATATATCTGTTAAAATAAGATGTCAGTGTTATTTTCAGTTTTGAGTAATTTAGACGACAGTCTATTCACCGCACCCTGTATATATATATATATATATATATATATATATATATATATATATATATATATATATATATGGATGTGTATGTGCATGTGTGTGTGTATGTATGCGTGCATGTGTACGTGTGTGCTTGTGTGTGTGTTTTTGGTTCCCACAACACTTAACCGATGTTTGATTGTTTATGTCTCCGTTACTTTGTTGTTCGGTAAAAGAGATTGATAGAATAAGTACCAAACATTACCGGTGAGGTAACAGAGATCATTCTAGAAATGAAAGACGTGATAGTTGCAGAACACAAAGACTCTACTTTAACAGATGAGGAACAAGTGGATGTCCTGCAAAAATAGCAATGGCAGCAGAGATATGCCGATCGAAGGATTAGTTATTTGGAAGAGGAGGTACATGCGACTGAGGCAACGGCGTTATGAGGCTAATGTACGTGAGCAGCATAGGAGAAATCTTAGTAAAGGAACCTATTTGGCAGCAGGTAGTGGAAAACAGAGTAGCCATATTTGCCTTTCCTTCTGAGAGTAGTTTACAATGGGAATCCATAACCGACTCGTATTAGATGATGACACTTATGATTGTCATCTGTGCTGGAGTTATACAATATTGAGGGATATTCTGTCAGCATGCAAGATATCTATTGCGGAGAATACCTGTCGGTGTAAACTTTCTATTACATTAAAAGAATACAGTAGGAGCGTTTATTTCCAAGTTTCACCTTGTACTTTTACCTAAGATGTGTGAGAAATATCAACCAAGATTTGTAAACAAAATATTCTGAATGGTGTTAATGACTGTACAGGTGGATTAGAAGAAAGTGCTGGTGTTGGTAAATTTACGCTCGAATCTTATGATATGGTTCGAGCCCAGCGGGTTGAATTGACAGTTGGATGACAACATGGGAACAAAGAAGGGCGTAAAATATGAAGGACTCAGAAAATCGTGTCGGGGACTGGAAGGGCTGTGTGCAATGCTTTTAGTAATTTTCCATTTACTAGAATGCTAAATTAGTAATGGTGGATTGTCAAGGCTTTGGAGCTAGATTTTGTATATCCTACTAGGCTGGCATTGAACAACAGCTTAGTGGCTGGTGAACTGAAAATACTAGCGGGAAATACCTAATCAAGCAGATGGCAGAGACATGTGAGAGAAAGGTCAAATCAGACTTCAAAAAAAAATTCGAAAGGACAAAGAACGTTTCATTATAAGCTAAGAGAACTCGAACATTCCTTGGTAGAATCAACAGTACTCAGTAGAGGTTAAAACTATGAGCAAGGGAATAACTGATGCAAGAAAAGTCAGACTCCCTCTCTAGAGCCAAAATATATTTCTCCTTGGACAAGTCCCCGCATTTCTGCCACAAATTTTGGAGTTTTGTCATCTACAGCAATGATGTTTCTAAACCGACCAACATGTTGGACCAATATTAAATTCCCATTCATATATCTCGAGCGATGCTACTGCAACACAAAAAAGTTATACTAGACTTCATCTGACAATTGTTTATATTTCGAGACAGCTGCTGTAACACACACAAGCATACTTGAGTGCTTCCCAGAAGACGGCCATTTGCTTTGTAGGCAAAGATTCACAAAAAACACAACTTATCACCTATCAACGTGCAGTAATGCTGTAATGTATTTTAACGTTACTGTAATGTTTTTTTTTAAATACTAATATAATGGCTTCTGCTCCACCTCAGTTGCTCTAAATTATTGTTTTTTCTTTATATATATGTTTCTATATCAGTTTTGGTTTCCCTCTTCAGTTTCTAAATTTTTCGTTCTTTGCTATGCGGATCTGGAGTTCTTTAATTCAAATGCTGAACATATGCAAATAGAGCATCAAAAGTTGAAATCGTTTGACGAGAAGAAACTGCCTGACTTTAATGACAGCAACAAATTAAATACGTTGGGCATTGTATAAGAAGAGAAAGTTTTGAAGACTTGGTGATAATTGAGAACCTGAAAGAAAGAAAACGAAGAAAACACAGCAAGAGAAGATACACAACGACCATTCCAATTGGCTGCAGAAAGTCTGACCTAATAATTTGTAAAGTTATTTGTGGACGTCCATGATCAAAGCGACGCCGGTAGACATGACACATAACGGAGAAATTTAACTTTTTTTTTACCTCTTCTTCCGTTTACTAGGTTACTAAATCTTTAATTCCTTAATCATTTTCTCCTTGGTTAATCTTTTCCCTTAAATTTCGTATTTCTTTGTGAACAGTACCACGATTTGATATGGCTTTAAAAAACTATAAAAAAGTTACTACTTACTGAAGGTTTTTTCAAAGCTGTTTGGTAGTCAGTAGGTCGGTAGAAATGTTTCCTGACCGTGTTGTCCAGATGGATGTCCCCTGTAAAAAGTTCCTCGTCAGTGAAGAGCTTGAAACCTTTGTAAACAATCCGCTTTTCGAGTTTCAGCAATTGAAATTCGTTCAGAGTCCAACTGAACTTGTCCGTACAGTCTAAAATAGAATGTTCCAGTAATTTCATTAAATTATACTGGTAGAATGGTTTCCAGTGAGATTTTGACAGGTGAGGACATGCTCTGAATGACCTATGTTTCAATGACCAAGCTGCACTCGGACTATAAGGAAGGACGCTGACACTGTGAAGATGATATCTGCTTTCTACCCCTCCTTGTGTAAGTAAAGACCATCGCTGTGCTTTTATGCGGCCTTTAGCCACAATAGCATAGAGCGGTGTGGAACATTGGGAATCCTTATAATAAAACTGTTCTACTGTAAAATTCCGTTTATCGAAACTGTACTTTCGAATGAGAAATTCTGGACCTGGTCGCACTTCACAGCTGAAATAGATAGAAAAAATATATATAACAAAAAGCAAAAAAGGATTTGAATCTGATAAAATCACCGGTGCTGCAATTAACCGCTTTCCTGAATAAAAGTCGCTGCCTAGAAGAAAATCAATGTTAGATTAAAACAAAGCATTTTTATCTAATACTGCTTTTGTTGTGTATTACAATTACAGAGGAAGACGCGCGTGTTCAACACGAAAGAAAACAAATGACTTGCTGAGAGACAACAACAATGTCAATTTGAAAAAATCCAAAAGAACCAACAGACACACATGCACAGAGTTTTGTAAAAGACGAAGATGAGAATATTAATTTTTCTTTCAATAACGCCAGCAGTACATATATATAGGTGAAGGACATGAATCACTTGGCTGGGCGATACGACCAGAGATTGTACGATACTGCCAGAAGTTTTCGTTCAAGAGTGACATAGGAAGAAAAACACGTACATTTGAGCGATGTGTGAAGTGGTGTCTTGTTTATTAATTTGGTTAAGGCTTACGTGTACTGTATTCCTAGATTATAGAAGGTTAGGAAGAGACGAAGAAACAAAACTCCAAGTGAGTTACACATATCTGTGACGGATACAAGCCTATAACTGTTAGATAAGGTAATTCCCAATGAGCATAGTCAACTGGAGTACTAGAAATAGGAGATGGACCGCACTCATAACATACCTACTGTCTTGAGGAGTAAGACACGCGAAAATGTAGTCTAACATACAAAATGACTGAAAAAAGGAAAACGAAATAATCACAAGTGGGATATCTTTTGGTATAGGTTTACTGGGCGAAGGCTGACATCGAGCTAATCCAGGACTTTGTTTTCGAGTTAATGAGGAGTTTCATATGTACAGAAGGGCAAACGTTCTAGATATTTGAGCAATACTTCGGTAATCGCCATTGCCAACAAATACCATTAAAACTTGTGAAACCTAGCATTTGCAGTAGCCTTGAGAACTTTATTCGTACATAGAGCGGACGTTGTAATAATGTGTAATAATCGTATTCTTGTGCTAGTTAAAGATATTTGACCGACATGTCCAAATTTGAGAATGCTTTTAAAGACAATTGATGAAAGTAGTAACTACCTAGTGTTATGAATCTATTTTGTATGTGGAAGATGACTGTGTGAACAATGAAAGATAGTGCCATCTGTATAGCTGTGTGCACGGTTATTACTCACAAGGAACAGCTCAGCAGTGTACACAAGGAAGAATGTTGGAAATGTAACCGAACCATGGAACGCGCCTAAAGTTGTTAGAATGTTTGTTGGACAGGAATCCTTTATCGTGCACTCAAACGTTCGGTGTGACAATAAACTATGAATGTAAGAAATTGGACAGAAGGAGCCTAAAAGCAAACAAGAGAAGCAGCATTGCTTTAATCGATGCTCCAGAGGACGATAGATTAAGCCTGTACTGTTCAACTCCGAGTCTCTCCTCACCAAACTGAAATGATCGTTTGACTTAGGATATCTCGAATTTTATTTTTTACCTTATCATAATTTTTGACATAGCATGTCAATAATCACCTTTTCCAGTATGTTTACATTCTAAAAGACTGAAGGTGTTGAAGCGATGAAGATTCAGCTGCTATTACTAATTGGTCAAGCGACCATGTTGTACTCCCTTTTTTTTGCTGTAGTAGTGGCTTAAATACTGAAGGGTTTATTCAACGTAAAAATAAGAGTAACAGTGTGACACCTATTCATTTGCTCAGACAATACTCAAACGACTATATTCATACGACAAAATTCGGCAAAACGTCTTTCTTTAACATCACTGCATACAACCCCAGAAGAATGTGCTACAATGGAGCATGGTTTTTATTTGATCTGAGAATAATTAATTTAGACCATTGTTTGGGTTGGTTCATTTCTAGAATCATTTACAAATTCTATGATTCGATCTATACGCCATGCACTAAATGATTTTCACAACAGTAGTAGTAGTAGTAGTAGTAGTAGTAGTAGTAGTAGTAGTAGTAGTAATAGTGGTAGTAGTAGTAGTAGTAGTAGTAGTAGCAGCAGCAGCAGCAGCAGCAGCAGCAGTAGTAGTAGTAGTAGTAGTAGTTGTTATATTCCAGAATATGAAGATATTGCAGGCGAGTGGTGTCAATCAAGTCGCCAATCAACTAACGAACGACTCAGTCAGCCACCCTACATCCACCCACACAGCCGCCCAACCTAAACGGGTTGACTAAAAAGAAAAACAAATGTGAAGCTGGACTCTTAATCTAACAAAAAAAAAATATATATATATAAATAAATAAATAAAACAAACTAAAACAAAATAAAAAAAACCACGCACACACCCCATTTGGTGTAGTTTTAAAAATTTGAAACGATGTTTACGTGACTCTCTCTCTCTCCCCTCTAAGTTGTTTGTATAAACCAAATTGCAAAACGATATTTACCTTTTTTTATACGGCTGTTTTCTTATTTATTTTTATTCCTTTTGGAACTAGCTTCTGACCTTTTTTTTTTTTACATGACTATATCATCAACCTTATCCTCTGTCCCTGTACCCCTACCCTGCCCCCCCTGTCATCTTACCCTTGAACTAACTGACCTTCAGTTTGATGGAAATGTGTTTTTGCTTCTCACATCAAGACAGACAGACAGACAGGCAGGTCACATCTGTACACTATTCAATCTTGATCGAGAAAAAAAAAATCCCTTTTATTTCTAAATTTTGTTTTTTTGGTTTGCTTTCGATGGGGATGGATGGGTGGGTCCTAAATTTCCTAAACTGATGTGAGGTGGGCTGGGATGGTGGTGGTCTGTAATGCTATGTGGAGGGATATCCTGACACTACAGTACCTGTCTGTCGGGGCGTCTGTCCGATGTCTGTTTCCCTACTGTGTGTCTCTCTTTCTGACAGAAGACAAACATTCCATCACTTTTGTGGTAAAGGTGTTTCTGTCGATGTGCTGGGATATGACTACAAGTTCGTCTGCATTTCATGTCTCACTCTCTCTCTCTCTCTCTCTCTCTCTAAACACACACACACTGACACACACTGATACACACACACATACACACACTGATACACACACTGGTACACACACATTCTTTTATTCTTTTATTTGTTTCAGTCATTTGACTGCGGCCATGTTGGAGCACCACCTTTAGTCGAAGAAATCGACCCCAGGACTTATTCTTTGTAAGCCTAGTTACTTATTCTATCGGTCTCTTTTACTGAACCATTAAGTTTCGGGGATGTAAACACACCACCATCAGTTGTCAAGAGATGGTGGTCGGTGACAAATACACACACACACACACACACACACATATATATATAAAAGGGCTTCTTTCACTTTCCGTCTACTAAATCCACTCACAAGGCTCTCGTCGGCCAGAGTAGAAGGCTCTTGCCCAAGTTGCCACGCAGTGGGACTGTATCCGGAACTATGTGTTTGATAAGCAAGTTTCTTACCACATACCCACTCCTGCACTCCTGTGCCTATATATATATATATATATATATATATATATATATATATATATATATACATATATATGTGTGTGTGTATTTGTATCTATCTATCTATCTATCTATCTATCTATCTATCTATCTATCTATCTATCTATCTATCTATCTATTTATTTATTCAAGTCTCCTTCTCTCTCTTTCTGTGTGTGTGCGTGCGTGTATGTGTGTGCATTTTCCTAATAGCGGTCAGTGAGAACTTCGGTTGCATTTCAGCCTTCTGTCAAGCCAACGTAGAGTTTTAGGCCGGTGTCGTGATTTGATTTGTAGATTTGATTTTTTTCTAATAAGTGATAGCCTTAGTGCTACAAAATCCATTCAGCTGCTGTGTCACAGTGCTTTTTCACGAGCTTTTAGGTTCAGTAGGTGGCAATTTATGCGCTATGAACCGTTTCATATCAGTTAACTTAACTGTGTATCAATTTGATAATTTACTGTATTTATAGATAGTGGGGAAGTGTCTGTCTACCAAATACAAGCCACTTGACATTCAACAAGAAAGGAGAGGTAAACGAAATAATGCTTCTGTGTAATTTTCCTCTGATCGGCCCTGAGCTGGTTTCGTGAATGATTTTATTTTTGAACCTGATAGCCTCAAAGAATGGTTCAGTAAGGAGTTTCTTATCGAAACCTTCTTACAGGCTGTTAAATTTAAACTTCTTGTACATAAATTCAAACTTCTTGTGCATACATACAAACGCACATACATACATATATACACACACAAGCATATTCACACACGTACATGCATGTGTTGGTTTAAAATACCTACATTCTGCGGTTCGTCTTTAAAATGTCTTTTATCCGTAGCTTTTGTGGCAAGTAACGTTATTATTATTATTATTATCATTGTTTTCATCATCAGCATTATTATTATCATTATTATTATCATTATTATTATTATTATTATTATTATTATTATTATTATTATTATTATTATTATTATTATTATTATCATTGTTTTCATCATCAGCATTATCATTATTATTATTATTATTATTATTATTATTATTATTATTATTATTATCATCGTAGTCGTTATTGTTATTACTGTTGTTGTTGTTGTTGTTGTTATTATCATTATTATTATTACGTTATATCGACGTATCCAGTTGTAAGAGCCTCATCCTTGTTGATAATGTCAATGGAACGGATTTCCTGTAAAGTCGACTCAAATATCTCAAATAAAGTTACTATATACGATATAAATATCCCCATACCAGTAGAACCGCTCTGTTTTGCTGAGTCACGAACACTACTACTACTACTACTACTACTACTACTACTACTACTACTATAGGAAATAATAATAATGATAATTGATTCAAATTTTGGCACAAAGGCAGCAATTTTGAGGGGATAGGAAATTTGATTACGTCCTCAATTTCTGCTGCTTATTTTATCTGGTACTTATTTTATCACCCCGAAAGGATGAAAGGCAAAGTCGACCTCGGTGGAATTTGAACTGAGAACGTAAAGATGGACGAAATGCCGCTAAGCACTTTGCCCGGCGTGCTAACGATTCTACCAGCTCGCCGCCTTAACGACAACAACAACAATAAAAAAACAAAATTGAGGAACATGATGATTGTGATGATGATGATGATGATGATGATGAAGATGAATATTACTCGTACTTAAATACATACCCTTTGTTACCTATACCAAGGAAAATGTGACACCACAGTAATGCCTAACACACGAATAGTTTAGGATTAAATACAAAGATTCTAAACAAAAGCATCAGCCTGCAATATTTTCACCCATTTTACTACCAAGCTGTGATCTCCCTTAGAAAGAAATCTTCACAGCATGAAAAATACGACCCTCACAACAGTTCTAAAGCTAGCTCGGCTTGAATGCTGGATTCCTCGATATCTCCTTTAGGAGAGCAGTTATTCTGAATAAAATTCTGAACAGAAGAGTCGTGGCTTCCGAAAACCTCAGTAAAGGTAACTTGCTTAGGAGAGTAGCAACTCTGGATATAAACTGATTCAGAGCAGAGGGCACACAAGAGTCTTATCAGGGGGTATTTCTGATGCAAGTGGAGCGATAAAATGAATACACACACTCCATGCTGTAAAATAATTGACAATAGGAAGAGCATCCAACTATAAGAAAAATCAGGCGCAAAAGCGTGACAGGAAAATCAGTGAAAACTAATTATGGATACAGAGTTAGCGCTTACCATGGCAGTACTGCATACTACATGGGATTGTCAAATGGTAACATGTGGACATACATGAGATTTATTCGACTATAAATCAAACGAACGTACTAACTTCTTATTAGCAGTAGAAAACAAACATTAACAAATCAAAACATCATTAGAAACTTTGCTGTTTCTCTCACAGATGCATACGTTCAAGGCTGCTCTACCAATACAGGTTCGACGAAAGATAAGTCTACAGTACTGATTCTCAACCATTTTTTTTTTTACCGATGGACTCCTTTGACTACTATTTTACTCTGGTGGACCCCATAGCCATACGATGTTGTAAAACTAGTTTTCTAGAAACTTCTTTCAAAATTCCTATTTTGCTTTTCACGCTTTAAATTGAGTAGGTTGAACTATCTAAAACATTAGAGAAAGAAGCTGAGTTGTTTTTGTAATAAATGCATCTAAAGCAACATTTTTTCATAGACCCTAAATATACTACAGTACAGTGGCGGCTCGTGTATAGGCACTGCGGAACTGCAGCACTGCAGCACTCCCTATTTTCCACTTGATATTATCGGTAACATTCAATATAATGAGTCCTCTTTTCTTTAATTCCTTTTTTATACTTATGCATTATATAATCCTTAATCTTAATATCAGTAGCCATCCCCTACTTTATGAAAACAATACAAAAACCCTTGTATAGAACTGTACACTTCACAGTTCCAGCGATGCAGTGTTTGGGCTGTTGTGTGTGTGTGCTCACATGTCCAAGATAGAAAGTTGTATGCTAGGGAGAGAGAGCACTGTTGTTCACGCAGTGCTGACCCTGGTGTGCTGGTGAAAGTTAGTGTTTCTTTTTGACTTCACGTATGTTGTGCTTAAAAACGTGTTTATATTCTTGAATGTGATGAAGTGTAGAATTAAATTATTATCCTGCTTCCAGCTTCAGTGTTGCTGCTAGGATTTGAAAAATCGGGCAGATTCTCCTCCCTTATTTTGTGATTTAGTGGGGATTTTTGAAAAACAAAGCGGAACTCGTGGTGGTGTTCATTGAACAAATTAAACACACTACCCAGCAGTGGCTAAAACGCGAACCGATCAAGTTTATGTATAAATATTCTTCTTATATGTTTGTTTTGTTTTACACAATATTAAAACAACGGCTAAAACTTTTCTGAAGCAGCACCCTAACTAATTTTATCTACGAGCCAACGAGCCACCACTGTTACTGTAGATCCTCAAAGCCTATATGGACCCGCACGGGTCATATGGACACCAGTTGAGGACCACTGGTCTAGACAATTGTAGATGCCAATTTTGAGGTAAATAGATGAGTGCGTTTTACAAGAAACACAAATACAAATTTTTTTTGGAACAATTTGTACTGGCATTGAAACTGCTGGAATATGCATAAAAATGGAAAAAAACCCGCCCTTTCTAAACCAATCAGAAAAGAGTCATTCTGTCTTTTAATGCGTATCACCATAGCACTGCAGTAAGTAAGGAAGTCTTCGAGCAGGGATACTCAAAACAGACGAAGAGTACTCCTAGGAACAAGCAAAAGAAATATGTGAAACATTATAGTTTTGAAGTAATCAGAGCCAACTACTTTTTAATGGTGCACTTTTAGATTTATCAAATAATATTTATAAAAAAATTCGTCAAATATTTACTTTAAAAATCTTAAGTTGCCAATATAATTTATAGCAGAATACAAATTATTGCATCGTATCGATGAAACAGTATCCCCTTTTGTCTGCTTCAGGTAACCGACCACTTCACAATATATTCTTTAGAAAAAGGTGTCCTAACACTGCTGGATTTGTGGAACGGGTACGCTTGAAGGAAAAGCAT
>NC_142947.1:34090321-34115321 GCF_046866305.1 Octopus bimaculoides | reverse complement strand
ACATTAATTTTTTTATGTCGTTCAAATTTTCTCGACTGATCAATAAACTAATTGAGTAAACCTATCAGTAATGTACCTTTAAGAACTACTAGAAACAGCTGTAAACCAAACTTGCTTCAAAAAAAGAAAAATATGTAATGACCATTATTTTAAAACTTGTTTGATATATATATATATATATATATATATATATATATATATGTATATATCAGAGTAAGCACATAAACGTGAAACAAGGTGGAAAAAATAGCAGTCGAATACCGGAGGCGGTGTAATATGCTTTATTAATGAAGCTGCAAATACATCACAAAAACTGTTGCTAAGAGTTTCACGTTCCCGTTTGTCAGACAGTTCAAAAGTATCCGACGAACGCGAACGTGAAACTCTTAGCAACAGTTTTTGCGGTGTCTTTAACGGTTCTACCAATCTACCGCCCTCTTTACAGTAGTTTCTGATTGAAGCACAAGGTCAGAAATGTTCAGAGGAGAATCTTAGTCAATATCATCATGTACTTGATTGGTACATCATTTTATCGACCCAAGAAGTAAGTGAGGTGAAGTTGACCTCGCCAGAATTTTGACCCATAATATAAAGAGCCGGTACAAATTCCGCAAGATATCTTGCGCAACCTTCTAACGATCCGGTTGCTCCCCCAACTTAGCCACCATTTTCACAATAAAAATCGTTTCTAACAAAGACATTATGCATGACTTTTGAGGAGAGAAGAATGAAGAACAGTTAATTAAATCGATCTGAATACTTGACAGTTACTTTATTTCAGCGACCTCAGAAAATAAAGAGCCGAACGAACACTGCAAAGCTTTTTGTCCAACACATCACCGATGTTACCATCCAAGTAGTAATACTTGTCGGTAACGTACATACAAGGTCAGGAAATTTGAAGAGAGTGGTAGGTCGTTTATACTGATTCGAGTACTTGACCAGTACTTTATTTTACCCATCCCCCCAGAAGATTGAAAGGTAACAAATACCGCAAGGTATTTCATTCGACGCTTTTACGATTCTATCAGTTCATTGCAATAATTTTTCACAGAGGCATTAGGCCAAGGATGCAGTCGTGTAGTAAGAGTGTGTGCCGCCAGGGCCACCCTTGATTTTGCTGCCTCTCCCTATATAGGTTTATATAAAAGACCCAAAAGAGTCGCCCCATAATAACGCTGCCCGGAGCGGACCGCCTCTTCACCCTCTAGCTATGCTAATGCAAAGATGAAATATAATCGTGTTCCTGCAAAATTACAAAGTTTTATTTGATGACATTGAATATAGCTTGATAACAACGAACGAACTTCAGAAAGGCTGAAAAGCAAAAATCGATCTACGCAGGATTTGAATTCATAATTAAAGGTACGTGAAGTATTCTGTCCAGTATATTCTACTGACTCCGCCACCCACCACTTTTAGCCAAGTAAATATATCGAAATAAGAATGTTGGTGAAACGTGTTTCCTGTGTTTGCTTATTAAAACAAAAAAAGGTAATAAAAATCTAGTGTTTTTTTTTCCTGTCTTTTCTTTCTTTCTATCTTTCTCTCTGTTATTTATTTTCGTGAGTCTGTGCCTGGGTTGGGGGAACATGTGCCGGCGATATTTAGTTATTTTTTTTTCAATAACAAACCAAGAAATTAATAGTAAATCTCGGTGAACGAGAGGTGGTAGTAGCGACAAGTAAAGTTGAGGTGGTGGTAAATGTTTGAGGGCTTATTTTTTTACCCCCAGAACATTCCAGTAAAAATTGAATTTAAAAAAAAAAAAGATTAAAACATCGTTTGTCATGAGAGAACATAAAATAACGCCACGCCAACATCCCATCACGCAATCCTCAAGCTCTTAGAAATAGTAGCCAAATCTCTCCTGAAATCACACCTTAAGAAGACAAAAAGACATATTGCATAATGTGGCTCTCTATGTTTGAATTTAAAACAGAGATGGTCATGGCTGGAATGTCTTGAATCATCGGTCTACTTTATAAGGACTGGCCTAAACAGCGCTCGATAGTTCTTTTTGCAGATTTCCAACTTCGGTCGTCGTCGTCATCACCATCATCATCATTGTCGTCATCATCATCATCATCATCGTCGTCGTCGTCATCGTCATCGTCTTCGTCGGCTTCCTCTGTCCCTTCATCATCATCATCATCATCATCATCATCATCATCGCGATCATCATCGTGTTAATTCATTAAAGAAAATAGTGTTTATGAGCCTTGCGAGTACTTACATTTCTTTACATTCTTAGTTCATACCCACTTCTTCCAGCCATGCACTGGCACCAATCTAGTTGAGTCTACAAATCCCTCAATAAATAATAAATAAATAAATAAATAAAAACTATAAATAACCAAATAAAATTATCCCTGAATAATTAAGCTAGAAAATTATTTTATAAGCAGCGAAATGGTAGAGCCGTTAGAGTGGAACTAAAACCGAAAATAATGGTGTCGAATGTCTGTTCATCAGTTCAAATCCGCCGAGGTCGATTTCCCCCTCTTTACTATTTCAGGGTTGGTAAATAAATAAGTGCCGGTCCGGAGTAGTGGATTAGTGGAATTATAAATAAGAGCATCGGAGAGGATTCCCCGCAGTATGAAATTCTGTCTAATGTGCTGATGGTTACAGATAATCTACAAGAGTTCGCACCAGCATTTGTCCAAAACTTCCAGCCAGTCATTGACAAGGAGGCCAACCATTAACAGAAGGAGACCTGCAATGGTATGCTGAGGCTTCTTACGCAGTTGTGGATCGAAAACAGCTGCGAACAAATATATTCCAATCATCACAATTCCGTCGTTAGCTGTTGTTAGATCTGGTCAACGCTGGCTGAGTAAATAGATGTACGTTCAAAGGTATTTGAGTCGTGACCATCCCGTCGTTTGCTGATATTAAATTTTAGTATCCGATCGACGTTGGTTCAGTACACTTGTACCCTTCCGATCAACGGTGACTGAATACACTTATGAGAGTAACCTACATTTAACCAAACACGCCATAAAATTGGATCCAAACGAAGAGAAGATGACAACAACAGCAACAACTTCAGTGCTCAACTCTTTTTCATAAATGGTTCTTCCACGACCCTTTTCGAGGTAAAGCTCAGCCAAATTAAAGAAAGAAAAAAGAAAGGTCTAATATAAGATTGGTATTTTCAATTATGATGAAAGGAAAACTTGATGGCAGTAAGATTTGAACTCAGAATGCAGAGATCCGGGACAAATACCGCATAGCATTATCTCCGACGCACTAATGACTCAGCTAAATAGTCGTTTATACCAGTGATGTACTGGTGGCGATTTAGTTCACTTTATCTTTCCACTTCTTGTGCCTATGCTAGAAGTTAATCATTGCTACGTACTTCACAATATTATTTTTATGGGAGGAGAATTTCTTCTGCTCTCCTACAATGACTATATATATATATATATATATATATATATATATATATATATATATATATATATATATATATATATGCATATATATTTATATACGCATGTGTATATATGTATACATATATACTCACACACATACATACATTCATATATATATATATATATATATATATATATATATATACAAACATACCTACATTACATACATATACATATAATATTATTTAAATAAAATAGAATTGAATAAGATTAAAAAAAAAAATAATAGCAGAAATGTAATATATTTTTCAATATTGAATTAGAATCAGGTTCACTTTTTTTTACGTCCCTTTCCCCTTGTATTTATTGAAGTTGTTGCTGTTGGTGTTATCTTTTCTTCGTTTGGATCCAATTTTATAGCGTGTTTGTTTATATGTAGGTTGCTCACAGAATTGTTCTTTTTAAGCATTTGTATATTTTAAGCTATATCATGTAGATCTTATTACTTTATGTAAAGACCCTGGATTGTAGGCTAGAATGTGTGCTAGACATAATACTTTATGCATTTAGTTATATATACTTTGGAGTCCAAGTTCAAAGCTCTGTGCGATCCTCTGAGATTTAAAAAAATATTCTTTTTCAGTTTTCTATAAAAAAAACATGTACCATTTAAGTACTGAAGTGAATTTATTGGACTATTCTCTCAAACCGAAATAGTGCGTCTGTATGCGTATGTTCGAAAGTGCTATCATTAAAATGATCAAAGAGCGGAGTATTTAGGACATTAATGGCATAATTAAATAGCAAAAAAAAAAAAAAAGGTAGAGAAATTAGTCAAATTTTCCATTAGCATGAATATGGATAATTAAGTTAAAGGAGTGATATTCTAAATGTCGTATACAATAAATTCTTAAAGTATTCAAAATACACCCACCTACATATATGATACGTGTATACAGATGTATTTATACACATATAAGTGCACGCGCGTACGCATACACGTATACAAATGGCATAAAGCGTAGCCGACTAGGAAGCTTGTACCATGCTTTCATTAATTGTTCTAGGTGCCTATCTAATTGCGAGCAGATATAAATAGTCTCTCTATCCTCTCACACTTGACCCAGCGAAACTCTGTGGATTTGAGAGTCGGAGGGCGAGAAGGATGTGTCAGCATTTGGTTGATACATACATACATACATACATACATACATACATACACGCGCGCACAGATACACAAACGTACACACACACTACAACACACACACACACGCATACACGTGATCAAACAGATTCCAGAAAGGCTGGTTTTGGTGTGCGTCGGAAATTCTTATGTAGCAAAATTGATAAAAAGAATATAGTGAAATTATTGTGACTTGTGGAAAATCCGACGCTTCGGACAGTGTATTTCTTCAGAAAAAGAAGTTGGAAGTAGACGACTGATGATGATCAGTTGCAGCCAGTGTTTTTATACCTTGGAGTATGCACAAATATGATGTTTCTCATTAATTTCTCTCCTTTCAAATTTTCCCTGTCCACATTGGATTTTCCACAGCCTTCGACTTTTTCTGTCCAAAAGTGTTTTTCAATCCAATATTTATATGCTATTTTTATAGCTTTATGTGTGTGCTTCCCGTCCCAATATATATATATATATATATATACATAAACGAATGGTAAATGAGTATATGCATATATACGTACAAGTATGTGCATACCTACGTCTGCCTGTATATATAGGTGCATATCTGGGTACAGGACATTGCAAACAAAACGTAGACAAGAAAATAATAATAACCAGAGTACAGAAAACACACAAGCCACATAGAGAACATTTTCCTTCATCAGCTACCCCCGTCTTAACACGGGCGTTTCGAAGAGTTGTATGTACATGTATGTATGCATATATATATGTAAATGTGCGTGCGTGTATATATATATATATATATATATATATATATATATATATATATATATGCGTATGTGTTTATATGTGTGTATATATGTATGTAATGCTTATATGTACATATGTATGTAGATAGATAAATATATGTAGAATGGTGGACTATCACATCCCTTCGACGAATGAGCGGTCAGCTAGTCAAAGCTACCCTGTGTGCAGGATCAAAGTTGAAAACCTCCAGTAGCATGTTTACCTGTCCTCATCAACTGGTTTCCAAACGCCATCGCACTTTTGAAGAAAGTGTGAGGCAAGACTGGCCCAGTAATCAGCATGCCGGTTTTCTATATAAATGCCTTCTCTCAGATCGGCATTTAAAGAGCTGAAGTGCCTTATGTGCCCAGGTCCCTTGGAGTGACTGTGAATGACCTTTTGTTTTTTCGAGGCAATCCCATGACATGCTAATTCCCCCATAGCTGGGACCCTGCTAAATGCTACTGCTCCGGATGGGAATAAACCTGCAAACAATAGTGGTTAAAAGTTGGTTCTACACACCACGAAAGATATATACATCTTTTTCTTAACATTTTACTTGTTTCAGTCATTAGACTGCAGCCATCCTGGAGCACCACCTTTAAAAAGTTTTAGTCGAATGTATCGACTCCAATCTTTAAATCTTTTTAAAGCCTGGCACTTACTCTATCAGTCATTTTGCGGAACCGCTAAGTTACGAGGACGTAAACACATCAGCACTGGTTGACAAGCGGTTGTGGGGATGGGCAAGCACTAGCGCAAAGACACACATATATATACACATATATAGGACCGGCCTCTTTCAGTTTCCATCTACTAAATCCATTTACAAGGCTTTGGTCGGCCTGAGGCTATAGTAGAAGACGCTTGCCCAAGGTGTCACGTAGTGGGACACACATGGAAATAGAGAGAAAGCAAAGACTGTATTCACACACACACACACACGTGTGTATGTATAGATATATATATATATATACACACATGTATGTATATATATATATATATATATATATATATATATATATATATATATATATATATATATATATATATGCGTGTATATATAGGTACACACACATATATATAAAGACACACAGTAACTCCCATTAAATATTTCTCGTTATTGAATGTAATTTCGTGTTGTAGAAAAGGACGTGATTTGTCCGCTTTAGTGATTGGTTAGTTAAAGTAGGTATCCATCGTACACAGGTTAGTAGAATATAGGAGATTAGAAGCAAGAGTCAGTGTGTGTGCCATAATCGATTGGTATATCACTAAGAACTGACCGTTTCAAATATTTTCCAATAGCAAATCAATGCAATTATAATTTTACGCACTGCTTAGGCAGAGTTGTATTTAATCAGTTATATTCTGATATGTCGAGACATTAATAAATTTTCTTTGTATGACAATACTCTCTCTTCTAATGCTTTTATGTGCTTTTAATAGGTTTTATAGTCTTTTAAAAGCATAGTTATTGAAGTGGAAGAAATTTCAGAATTGAATGGTTTAAATGCAACAATTTCTTTGATTGCATATTTGTTGATGAGACGTACTCCAGTGCTATTAACCATTTATGAAATGATGTCTAACTAAGCTTCTGAAAGCTAAGACGTTATTCACTGATATTAAGTCATTAACCATTTGAAAGCTTAGATTTAACTTATATCCAATGTCTAATTCAGTGGCTTTAACGGTTTGAATATTGACATCCGATTCATTCTATTTCTTCAGAATTTGCTACAGTAGCAGCTAAGCACCGGGTATCAAAAAGACCTATGTGAACTTAAAGTGTGAAAAACAAAATGGGAATTTTGAAAGCAGTTTCTATAAAATTAGTTTTGAAACATCGGATGGATATAGGAGTTCACGAGAGTAAAATAGTAATCAAAGAAGTCCATAGATAAAAATGGTTGAGAACCATTGGTTTGAGTGACCGGAAAAGGTTTCTCATAAATCGACAGCTTGTATAACAGGGTGAGACTAGTGGAGTGAGGAAGGAGAGTATGACGAGAATTTTGTTGAATTAAGTTGCATGTGGAATTTAGAAAGAAAGTGGACAACAAATGTAAAGTCTATTTCAGCAGCATCGCTACCTAATAATTCGTAATTCTGTTGACGAGCAGTGGGTAAAAAGATCTGAAAAGCAAGCAGTGATTAACTAGACAAGGAATCACAAGGCACTTGCTCCAATTGGAGAAGTGAAAAGGGTTGCAGCGTGAGATTAACAAAAGCACTCTTTGATTTTATGCTGCTAAACTGACAGACGATATGTTGTTGATGCGGCTTTTTTAGATGCTGCAAGTAGAATATTTAGTCTGTCCTTCTGTATAGGAACTGCGAATAAACCAAATTGCTGGATTTGAGCTAAGGGTTTTGATTATCGGTAGGATTTGAAAAGATTATCAGTGAGATTTCGCTCGAATATTTCGTTGTCTCGGTTAGGCAGAGATAAAGCCCATTTGTTGCCGAGGGCAGTCAGTGTAAATCTGACGATCTTATTTCGTGCATACTCAAGTTACCGAAGGAAAAAGAGGATTTGAATTGGTAATGACTGGTTCAGCTATAAAATGGTAAGAGCGAATGTTAAAGTTCAGTTTGGCTTTTAAAATGTCATTGGTTGAAAGGTATTCAGCGATATGGTTTGGGAGAAAAGCAGTTGGGTTTAGTGTGTTAGAATACGTCAGAAATAAATAATAAATAGCAAATGAGATCATAAATCTCCTGTCTATAATTGATAAAAATGAATACCCTTCGTTGATAGAAAAGCAAATTTGAGAATAGAATTCCAGAGGGGTCTTCTGAAAAGGGATAATTTTCTATGGATATCAGAAAGACGGAGTTTTGGCGAGGAAGGTTTGTAGGGGGATTCAGGAGAGGGAAGTCATTCCAGGGTGGAATTATTGGGTTAGTAGAGCAGAAGTATCTGGTATGGGAAACGTTCGGACGAGTATTGTTGCGAGTAATCCATATTTAGAGAAGTACTGAGTATGAAGTTCATGCGGTTCAATCTGTGATAGGAAGGTTTCTGAATTGGTTTCCGAGAGAGGTTAAGTTTAGGGGAGTAAGGATTTGGAGTGAACTGAATGCAATGAGATCAAGCTTTCGGAAAGGACTGAGAACTGCGTTACAGAAAAGTATTGCTTCAGAGAGTCATGGCTAAATAAAGAGCTCTTTGAAATCCAGTTTTGGAGAGATGTTTACAATATTGATCCACAAGATCGGGGATCTAGAGGAGAGTGTTTGACTGTTGAGTGCTGGGAGAGAAAATATTGAGTAAAGAGTTAAGAGGGAACTTGTTCGAAAAGGAGAGCTTGGGTACGGAGTCCAGAAGGATAGAGTTTCAGAGATGAAAATTAAATATGGCATATCAGGAGGCTCTAGTTATGCGGAGATGAAAAGATTAAAAGCAGGTTTGCAAAATTGTTTGGAGGGGTATTACTGAGAATGACTTTAGAAGGATTGAGTTGAAAAAGAAGGAACTGAGAAGGACTGAGTTCAGCGGTGTCGTGTTTTGGAATGGGAAGATCGAATAAAGGGTTCTATGTAGACCAAGTTTTAGAAAGAATGGTTCGAGAGGAAGAATTGAGAATGTAATTAGAATAGAGCGGCGCATTGGGTATGTAGTTCATGGATTATTTGGTTTTGTAGAGAAAAGAATTGAGTATAGAGTGAATTTAGAAAAACTGAATTTTAGAGTGGAAGAATTGAATATAGAGTGCCTAAGAACCCAAGTTTTTGGAGTAAAGCTTGTGTATAGAGTACAGAAGAATCAAGTTTCGCGAGGCGAGTTAAATATGGAGTTACGCGAGGAACCAGTTTTAGGAAAGAAACATTTACTTTGGAGTCTAGCGGGATCGAATTTAGGAAGAGAAGGATTGAGTGTGAATGTCGAGAAGGATACAGATCTATAAATGGGAAATCGAGCAACATGTTTAGCATAGAAATCGTGTGGTTGTCACGCCATAACAAGAAGAATATATATGAAGTGAGAATTGAATCTAATAGAAGCTGGAGTAGTTCAGAGAAGCAAGCAATATTGCTGTACAGTTGATATTAGTCAAATGATTATCAAGCGTCAGGGAGTGACGGCAATTGTACTTGTTATGATGTCTATCGGCTCTGACCGAGTAGATTTATGATTTAAGGTGTTTCAGCCGTGATGATTACTTCGATTTTCACCTTCTCTTCTTTTGTATTCTTCATTTTTAAGACAGTAGGGAAAGTTGGATTGTATTTTGGGGTCGAATCTTCTTAGTTCATTTTGTCAGACATAAATCATGGCCTGTATTATTGAATATGCTCTCCTCTACTTTTTAAGGGAGTACGATGTAATTTCATTGAGGTTTAACTACTATTTTAAGTCATCAAGAGATTCCCTAACAGTTCACTCCGTGTTTTTAAGTGAAGGCGAAAATAGGGAATCTGGTATTTATGTATTTCTCATGTCACGTTTTTCTTCATTGATTTAAGAATTTACGATGAATGTAACATAAACTTCTTGGTATCCCTTAAACACTGATCAGCTCTAATTTAACATATAATTTCGTCTTTCTTTTACAGACAGTTTATCTTGGACTACATCATATTGTATGTCTTTTATTTTAAGCCAACAAGATGTCATTTGACAAAAATGTTTCTATTACCTTTAGCATTTCGGTCTATTGCTTAGTAGCTCCCCGTTTCTCGTTCACTGTGTTGTGAATTTCTATTTGAACGTATCACCCCTGTGAGTAGCCGTGCATGTGTGTGTTTCTAGTTGGAGCACATACTAAAATACGTAGGCAGTATTCTAGCAGAGGACCGACCAGCTTGTGTATTTAGTAAGGCCCAGCAGCTGTTCTCAAACAAACTATATATCAAGTTGGAAGTCATCTTGTTTCGCTTTACTTTAAGAACAATACGTCTGAAAACGTAATCAAATTTGCTATTTATTGATGTTTTTATTTTTATTTTGGATGATTAGAAAAGCTGACAGAAAAACCAAACAAATGTCGACAAACAAAAATGCAATAATGGTACACATATGGTACGTTAACATGTCTTTTGCTTTCCTTTCACAAACAATGCCAACGATCTCTATCTCCTCTCTCTCTCTCTCCCCCCCCTCTCTCTCTCTCTCTCTCCGTCTCGCACACTATCTGTCGCGATAATTGTATGCGTATGTATATATGTATATGTATGTACATACATACACACATATATATACATATATATGTGTGTGTGTGTACAATGTTTATATATATGCTTATATATAAATATGTATGCATATATATATACACATACATATATATGCGTATATGTACATATATATATACATACATATATATGTAAAAGCATATGTACATACATATGCATATATAAATACATATTACTTATACATTACATATATATATATATATATGCACTTAGTATATACGTATACATATATGCATATATACATAGATATTACACACACACACACACACACACACACACACACACACACACACACACACACACATATATATTTATGCACTTAATGTATACGTATACATATATGCATAAAAACATACATACCCACACTTAGACATATAAAGATATAGAGATTAAGTAAATCGAAAACAAGTCAAGGAATGCTATACGTTCGTGTTTCTCGTTGCTGGGTGTATATCAAATAAAGCAAAACTCTCTTCAGTCGGAAGATAAATAAAAGGTGTTTGAATTGAACTAAGTTGTATACACGCGCGGAAACCGAATACATAATGTACGTAGCGTACTATGTAATTGAAATAACTGTGAATTGAAATCTTTCTTCTTTGCACCAAGATAACTCACAGGAAATGTATAAACATGTTCAGATTTCACCTACACTTATCGGCATACATTATAGATATTGCTCAAAATACAACAAAAATATATGGTTTTTACTGAACGTATGAAAGATTCAGATCCATAACGTATCTTGATTGTCATGGTTATATGTCTTTCTTTGTATTCAATCGTGTTAGTTTGCGTATTATATAAGTATACTGTTCACCGAAACTATTAATTTATTGAGTACGTCGGTAGATTCTCTAAAATACAAACATAAGAAATCAATCGTATGTTGGGTAGATCGATTTTATTGATGAAAATATACGCCAATGATTCTGTTTCCATTCAACTAGCTAATTTATCTTTTATCTTTTGTTTGTTTCAGTCATTGGACTGCGGCCATGCTGGAGCACCGCCTTGAAGGGATTTTAGTTGAAAGACTGAAGGAAGTACTTATTAAAGTTTTATTCTACCCGTCTCGTTTTCCGGACTGCTAAATTATGGAGACGTAAACAAACCAGCACCGGTTGACAAGCTATGTGACCCCCCCCCCCCACACAACACACACACTTTCTCGACGTGCTCCATTCAGTTTCTGTCAATCAAATTCACTCAGAAGGCATTGGTGTGTCCAGAGCTATAACAGAAGACGCTTGTCCTAGGTATCGCGCAGTGGGATTGAGCCCTGAATCACGTGGTTGCAAAACAAGCTTCTTAACCACGCATCCTTGCCTGCACCTATTGGTTAATTAATTAACGCGTTGACTAACAATAATAACAAAAGCAAAATAAGTAAAACGGGAGCATGTGTTTTTATCGGCAAAATGATGTTCACAGCAATATCTGTTTCAACACACGATTTCACATCAAGAATCTTGCGAAACAAATCCCAAATCAAAATATATTCTTGTTTATTTTGAGTAATATTTATATTTTGCTGCTTCAAGTGTAAGTTAAGCCTGAGCGTGTTGATGCACTTCGTTGTGTATCTACTTGCAAAGAGCAGCGATTTGAATTCCCAGTCATTCCTATTTAATATTTACATCTCGTGTGTCACGTATACCATTCAGCAAGTATATACAATTCATGAAATGCCTTTTATTTGTCTTCCGGGTAAAGAAGAAGGTTATATTTGCTTTTCATATACACCCAGCAACTAGAGACACGAACGTGTGTTGGATATATGATCATTTCACCATAATACACACACACACACACACACACACACACACACACACACACACACACACACACACACACACACACATATATATATATATACATACATATATATATACATATACATGTATATATATACATATCTACATGTATACATATATGTATACACATATATACATGTATATACACACACACATCTATATATATATATACATGCATATATACACATACATATATGTTAATATATACAGTTACTTTTATGCATATTTTATGTATATTTTATGTATATATATATATATATTATACACACACGTGCGCATACACACAACGACGCGTACACACACACACACACACACACACACACACACACACATATAATTATCAGATATATATGTATATAAGCACATGTAAATACATTTATGTGTAGATACAAATATAAATGAATACACACATATATATATATAGTCACATAGATATACACATAAACATGTACCTACATACATAAATTCATAATATACGTACATAAACATACGAATGTTTACGTATATTAACTGAATGGAAAAGAAAAACTTAATGCTTAAAATAAAATAAAAACATACCTTAAGTACTCAAAACACACATACACACATTATGCTCTCATCCACTCATATAAATTTCCATGTACATAGAGACATATGAATATATATATATGCCATGTACCTGAACGAAATACAGATCTTTTTGCCTGTCACAACGTCCCAAACAACAGGCCCATTTATCAGGCAAACATCATTCAAAGAATGTTTTAAATATGTTTATATATTCTCCTCTTTCAACAACTAGGTCTCTCGTTTAACTAATTTCTGCAATGTATCAAATATTTCGGTAAACTTCCGTTTCTTTTCCATGTACATTGATGTGAGGGTGGTAGAATAGCAAAATTCGGCGCGGTGGCCGGCGAATATGCCTGAAGGTAGTTTGTCGTAGCTATGTTCGTCTAAATTCAGAGTTCGAATCTCGATGATATCAACTTTGCCTTCTGAAATCAATTAAGCAAATACCTGTAATATACACAGATCGATAATCATATGGACTATTAAGCTCCTCAAAATGCATGGCTCCGTACCTATGTTAAATAGTAACATCATTAATTTCGGGGCAGCAGCTGGCAGAATCATTAGAACGCCGAGCAAAATGCTTATCCGTACTTCGTCCGTTTTTACATCATGAGTTCAAATTTCACCGACGTCATTCTTTCGGGATCGATAAATTAAGTACCAATTTATCGATGTAATCGACTTAACCCCTCCCCGAAACTTGCTGGCCTTGTGCCAAAATTTGAAACCAATATTTATTAATAAGAAATGTGATGGGTGGCTAAAAAAGCCGAGTGTCAGACAAAAGTCCTACGTAATCTCATCAAAATTCACTTTCTTTTCAACTCTCCAGAATCAATTCAAAAAGTACCAATGATATATTGGATTCTGGCATTGAAGCGAATACAAACAGCTGAAATGAGGATTCTCCGAAATATAACTGGTATAACGTTACTCGACACGATACGTTGCTCGGAGATCAGGGAGTCCTTCCAGTTCAAGGTACTACTTCTCTGCATTGTGATGTTACAGCACCGTTATTACGGACATGTGATTAGAATGTCACAGAAAAGAATAGCAAGTCTGATTCTTCAAGCTGAGACAAACCTAGGGGTAGTTCAAGAACGAGATGGTTGGATAATACCTATAATATCAATTGGTCATGCTTGGGAATCTAGTTGGGAAGTCTAACGATGGCTGCTTCTGATGAAGAGGGTGGTACTTATTTTATCGACTCCGAAACAATGAGAAAATAAAGTCGAATTTGAATTTAGAACGTGTAGATGGACGAAATACCGCAAATCATTTTGCCCAGAGTGCTAGCGATTCTGTTACCTCACCTCCTTACCACATTGTGAATAATATTAATCAAAACACCCCAGGAATATCCTCAGATAAAATAACATTTGACGGCACTGCAAACCACTATAACAAAGTGAAGTTTGCTATCAAGCTTCTAACTAACAATAAAAGGAAAACGAACATGTAATGCAATCTAATTCAACCCTTAACACTTTCATAATGAGAAAAGCTAGAATATCCAAATCAGAAGCAGGAAACAAGTAGACCAACAAATTTAACAAATGCACAACGTAAATGAAAGCTATAACTGCATGATGTAAAAGTGAAGCCTTATTGCAGTTAGCAGATACCCAAACAACTGAATATGCACCAACACCCGGAAAGCAGTCCATGCTGAACATTGCATATTTGACTGCAGAAAGTGTACTAATTAGTAAAGCGTGGTAACAGTGTTGATGGTGATGATAATGAAAAATAAGGAATAAAATAGCTAATAAAAAATGTAAAATTACAGATAATAAATAAGATAAAGAATAGATGGTTAAGTAGATATAGAAATGAAGATAAAAGACAACGATAAGGTTCATGACGGTAATAAAATGAGATGAGTTTAAAATCAGCATAAGGTGTGCTGGCAGTATCGCTACGGCGCCGGAAAAATACGTAGCGGTGCTTCTTCGACTTTACGGTCTGAGTTCAAATGCCGTCGAGGTCTACTTTGTCTTTTATCCTTTTGGGTTCGAGCTCTGGGGTCGATGTAATCGACTTAGTCCCTCCGCAAAAAAACAAAAGCAAAAACTGATGGCCTTGTGCCCCTACATGAAAATACCATTACCATTTGCCTAACTTTATTAGTGTGAGATCAACGGCCTTGTAAGATACGAGAAGAGTTCTAATGGAGGAGTCGCCTATATGAACAGATGCAGGACATCTGTATGGATCTATTTGTGTATGTATATGTATACGTAATGAGATTCACGTTCATGTATGTATGTGTATATATATGTTTGTGTATGCATACATATATCACTGCATCACTTTATCGACCAGACAATTGGATGGAGATATATATCGCTGATCAGCAACGCGCTTACTCACTTTGTTGTAGCTTTCGAATGGGGTCGTAATATACTCGAAAATCAAGAGTGTATTTGAGTATTCCGGTTGAGTCATACTCCTTCAAACTAGCCAAGTCCAGCTCCCTTTGCTTCACCTCCGTGGCTTCAGCAAAACTCCTTCTCTTCAATACTCCGTCCAGCTTTATGACCGCCCTTACCAGCTCCTCCTCCGCCGACGACAACTCAGACCCGTCAAGGTCTGAGTACATCTGAGCAACACAAAATACTGCGTCCGACTCTTACAAAATCCAGACAGCAAATAACCCGACGCATTCGCGGAAGCAAGCTTCTTACCACTTGCAATATATGTATATATATGTATATATAGTTCTGCTATAATTCGGCTTTTAGAGGTGCACGAACACACACATGCACTTGTGCACAAATGAGTATGTACAAGATGCTGAAAATTCTTGGCTTTGAGTAAAAAGAAAATACAGGCGGATCAGTTGAACATAATTTTATTCAGCATATTCCCCTCTCAGATTTACACGCTTATTGCAATGGTCCTTCAGTATTTCTAAGCCCTGTAAAAAAATCTCTGAAGGTTGGGCTTCCAGCCAGGCGTTTCGCGATACCCTTAAAGCCGGGAACTTACTAGCACTCTCTCGTATAATATACATATGTGAATGTCTTTATGTATATGTATTTATGTGTATGTCTTTATGTATGTGTACAAATATGTGAGCGTATATATAATCATATATTTATATGTTAATATTGATGCCTATATGTATAATTATATGTGTCGTATATATACTTTTATTTAGATATCTAAATGTATTAAACTAGGAACACATCGGTATACTCCATAAGATAACTTATACTAACAAAAATTAAATTAACCAAAAGCCTTTTACAAATATATTTCAATATTTACTTAAAGGCAAGCCTTTTACACTGACCGCTAATTTCTATACGTCCCTGATCTATGATTAATATGAATTGAACCTGTCACAATTGTATCTAGAAATATTCTCGTATAAATACTAAAATAGCATAATACCAATCTCTAACAGCTTACAGTAACAAAATAATCCTGAGTAGGCCTGAGAAAATTTTCATCTAACACAAATTTTGACTCGAATATAACCTATCTCTTACGTGAACTTTTATGCAAATATTTCAGTACTCAGATTTATGCACAAACAATAGCATAAACAAAAAAGAATCCTTTACTTTTAACCAACCAGAAACCGCTACCAAAGAGAACATACTTCTTTTGTTAAGCCAAAACAACTGTTCCTACCGTCCCAAACCACACCCTTTAGACTCGCGCTTGCTTCCCGTTCATCTCCCACTACACGTTTATTACAGCCATTTCTACTTTCTCTCTACAAATTCACATCACAACCAATTTACATATACATCCTTGCATCCACCAAATGCACATGCTGTCAAAAACATATAAAAAGCTTGGAGAACCAAACTAAGTCACAGTCTGATGACGGTTAGCCGAAACTTCGTTGCTACTGCCATCTATCACATACACAGTCTTTCTCTCCACTCACACACATGTTTATGTGTGTGTGCTTCAGTTTCCGTCTGTGTATGTGTCTGTGAATATAGTGTCATGTGATATCACTTTATATTTATGGTGGTAAATAAGGTGTTAAATGCCCAAAGTAATCAGATAAAAATGTGTAACTTCGGAAAGTGTTAAAATCCTTTTAGAAATACTTACTATAAATTACGCATATTGTTCTATATATACGCCTATGAACACATACATACACACACACACATACACACACACACATACACACGCCCGCGCGCGCACACATATGTTCAGCAAAAGGGGAGGAAAAGCACGAGATTTATGAGACAGTATGAATATAATGTTTCTAAGAATTAAAGGCCATTTACTAACACACACATATACAGTTGAAATAGTTGAAATGATAGAATGAAATAATAAAAATAAACATAGGAGTAGCGTATTAAGTAAAAATTCAAAATATATAAAGAAATAGAAATAAAAGAAAATATAAATGTAAGAGAAGCACGAAATAAAGTAAAACGAAATGGTCTACCATTTTGTCACCAATTTGAATTAAACGATGATGGCGGTGGTGCTTAACACCCTGTCCCATAAAGTAGGAAAAAAAGTAAAAAGTTGTCAAATTTACTTTTGAAACAAATATGCACTTAAAACTTTTGCATATGCCTGTTAAATTGCAAAAACCTTCGTTAGTGTAGCTCGTTTTTCTTCTACAACACAATAATGACCGTCGGTAGTAATGAAATAAAACCTGACGTAATGACAAAGAAAGTCACACAAGTGACTTTCTTCAAAATGCTGGTTTGTTTTAATGTTTCCTGTGCCATAAAACATTTGAAACACGTTTGTTTGACCTCTATTCTTTGGTATAGTTCTTTTTATTGTTACTGTTACTATTTTGTTTTTCGTTATTATGAAATAAAGTATTTTATAGTGCAAATCGCCGACAAGCTTCTTGTCACTTAAGGTGAAAGAGAAAAAAAAAAGGATTTATTCCCTATTGTCTCAATAACGATAGAATCGAGGTGAAAAGAAATGAGTGAGAGATAAGTTGTGAGAGGAAACAGAGAACGTGAAGGAGGACGAGTTTATGTGACAAGTGAACAAATACCCAATTGCAAGGAAAACGACGTGTGTGTATTTATGTATATATTGGAGAAGTTAAGTCGGTGAAAGTTGACAAAAGCTGTAGAGCTCCGGACACATCTTGCAAACATTTACTTTCCGTCCTGCTTCAACATCTGAATGCTCAAATGCAACCAAATGAACAGAATTTGAATTCCAATCCATCAACATTAAATGTAACAGGTTGTTAGTACCATTGATGTACTGCAGTTGGCTAAAATTTATACTCAAAATCATTACACATATTCAGATTAAAAACCGTTATTATTAGAATCAAAATGAGATATGGACCTTAAACTCTTTAAGGCATTAAGTTTTCTTCTCTTCTTAATTTCTTCCTTAGATTTTCCTCTTATGAGCCATAGGTCGATCAGCCGCATAGACATCCTCCTCCTGATGAGTCCTCGTTTGGCTGCTGTTCTTGATGATGTTGGCGTTTCGTCCTACGTCAGCCCTGATCGAGCAGACCTATGATCAGAAGCTTTCCCGACATGACCATCCATCTTTTGTGAATATCCAGTACTACATTATACAATATATATATTTTTTAAAGATGGCAAGACTGTGGTTTGAAAGTGATTTGCTATTGTTCCTAACAAGTTGAAAACCATGTAGGAGCTTCCACGTTGGTTCACTATTCAGTTTTTCTGCAGGGATAATTACAACACAGGCGGATTTGGTGAATTCGGTTCCAGCGTGATATCTCTTGTTCCTCTATATTTATTACTGGAGCTGCACATCCCAGCTCTTTAAATTTAATGTCGTTATTAATGCTACTGTTATTTTTGTACAATTAGCTGTAATACATTCGGAATGATACGCATTTTTTTTGTAAATAAATGATTTCCAAAGAATCTTAAAATCTTTTAATTTTGACAGCAGAAAATTAAACAAAGTGATGTAAAAGCAACATTTTAGATATGGTAAGGGGGTGAGTTGGTAGAAACGGTTGAGCGCCGAGCTTAATAAAAAGACCTTGCGGTCATTCGCAGTCTGAGTTCAAATATCATAGCACGATGTCAAGCTTGCAATTTTATCATCGCATATGTGTGTGTATGTCTGTGTGGTTTGGAGAATAAATAAATCGCTGAAATGTATTAACAAGGGTGCGTGTCACAATTAATCTATTTTCTTTTAAAGTTTTTATTGTGTCATGTCTAAAGTAATCGTCACAGACTTCTTGTCCTAATACTATAAATTTATTGGGTGGGTATATATGTATGTGTGTGTGTGTGCGTGCAATGAAATCAAACTGGAAACAGTATATAACTAGGTCTTGATTTTATCAAATCAAAAGAAGTAGAACAGAAAGACAACTTCTGAGAAATTTGCTCTCGAAAACCAAAGAAATGTAACTTATTCCATGTCTTTTTCTCTCTCTAACATGAGAGCAAGTCCACAAACTTGAAAGAAAATTGGTAAATATTGATTGTAATTTATTCCAGTATATTACCAGTATTTATTTTATCGACGGAAGATGAAACTCAGTCAAGCCGATTCTGGTAACAATTGAAATCAGAATGTTAAAATATCAAGTGAATATTTAAGGTTTTCATCCCCCATTCCATATACTTTATCGCTCCTCAGACATTAAAACAAAGCAGTGACAGAAAATAGAAACAAAGAGGAGGGGAATAAATATTAAAATAGATAGAACAATATCAAAGATGCCTTGCAGTGTTGAGTTCAATTCTCAGTGTTGAGATTAATTCTAAGTTCAAATTCTCCTGAGGATCTTTTATATCTATCAAACAGTCTGTGGTACGTATCAAGCGGCACCAGCCTAATATTGGAGTTGATTTAATCAACAATACTCGTTCACAAACCACATGTAGGCCAAGCCTTGTGCCTAAGTTAGAACTCAATTTAATAGAAAAATGTTGACTGAAACGATTCACGTGTTCTCAAACTTAACGCCAGCCCTAACACTGGAACTTGCCTATCAATAATACTAAACAAGAATATTGAAATTATAACCCATTTATATTCTGAGGTTAAATCCTGTTGGACTTGAGGCTGCTTTTTCATTTCGCCGTAAAGAATCGGTCAAAACATGTATTTATTTACACACACACACACACACACACACCTGTATATAGTGATACGCACACACACATATACATATATATACACTGACATGCACACACACATACACATGCACACACACATACACGTGCACACACACATACACATGCGCACGTGTGTATTTATAGACATATACACACACGCATATACACTAACACGCACACACACATACGCACACTCACACACTCTCACACACATAGACACACCCACCAACACCTACACATATTAATATTTAGCAGAAATAACAGTGTAGCTGAAGATCCAAGAGTTTCGTGAGTTGGCACTTATCAAAACGTTGGGGGTAGGGATGGTAAGTCGATTATGTTGACTTTAGTGTTCAACTGGTACTTATTTTATTGATTCCGAAAGCATTTTGCCCAGCGCGCTAACGATTCTGCCAGCTCGCCGTCAGGAAGCGGTATCCAATAATGAAATGAGAAAAAAAAAATTCACCTTTTTAATTTCTCTCAAGGTCCGAAACAACTACATAAATGTTTTTTCATTTATTCTGATTTTTTCAATGAGTGAAATGTTAAAGCAACTTATAACCAACCTATACACGGTGTCTGTTGCTGGTGTGTGTGTTTGTGAGCGTGGTTACTTGATGAAGTGAGTGTGGAAATGTATGCATTTGTGTATGCATGTCTGCAGGAGTGTGTGTGCTTTTTTCCTGTATTTATATGCAATTCGATGTCAAACGACTATGCATATTGTTTGCTGTTATGTGTGCATGCATGCTTGTGTGTATGTGTGTGTGTGTGTGAGTGTATCTGCGTGTCTGTGTATGCGTGGGTGCGCGAATGTACGATCATTTTTAACATGCATAAGTACTTGACAGAAATTGCACTCACCTTTGCGATGTCCAGATTCCGGTAAGATCCGAGGGAAATGATAAAGTAACTGTTTCGTGACTAATGTCTGCCAAAATCGACTCACAAATGGGTTTCATATCCAACGATCTGAGGCCATTGCAGATCGGTAAAATGGCAATCAAAGAAACTGGATAATAGAATAAAATAAAAAACAACAAAAAACAATATAAGTCATTACACCAGCAAGATCACAATACAATAAATGAAAATATTAACAACAAAATTAAAAACATATAAAACAAAACAAGAAACATTTTAGAAATGTAAATTAATACAAGAAGCAATTTCCAGACATTGTGATGAGGGCTAGTGTTAGGATTCATTTCGCTAGGGAGATTGTTTGATGTGAGGGTGGAGGACAAATTACTAATACTTAAATACATCTCATATGTATCATCATATCGTCGTCGTCGGTCGACGTTGACTGTTCTGTTCAGAAATTATCTCTGACAGGCTCGCATCTGGGCTACAAGGCCTGATCCTGGTCTGTAACAGCGATGACATCTGCTGTAGGTGAAGTTACTTGACGCAGACGAGAAGTGATGCCTCTCATGTGCTCTTTCATATTCTCTGTGTTGTTTCTACTCAAGGGCTGCAAATACGAGCTTCAGCAGTCGGTGCCATTTATCACGCCTCAAGGCCTTCTCCTCTCAAGTGTCAGGTGATGGGGTACCGGAGTTCTTCATATGTCTCTTCAGCATATTCTTGTAACGCAATCTCTGGCCACCACGTCTCCTTCTGTCCTGACGCAGCTCAGCGTAGAAAACTGCCTTTGTGTGCCTACCGCCTTCCGTCCTGCAAATATGTCTCATCCAGCACAGCTGCGATGAGGTAATGAAGACCTCCACACTAACTGCACCCACGCGGCGCAAGGCCTCTACAACCTGAATGCAACCCCGCCATCTGACATGCAAGATGAAGTTCAGATGTCGAAGCTTGACTTGCGTCGGGGCCTAGGTGTGCCGGCCGAAGTGAGCCATGCATTACGTGGCGTAGAGAAGGCAAGGGAACACTACAGCACTGCACACCTTTATCGTCGTGTTGCCGGCAATGTCGTGGCCGAGATTAACTTTTCGTTACTTGCGTGAAAGTATCTGGAACTGTCAAAGGTCACAAGTCTCGAAGACATTGGATAGAAGAAGAGACTAAACGAAACACGGATGATTGGTAGTCGTTTTCTGGTATTTCTTGTATGCAAGACCTTGAAAAGAAGTGGCATTATGCACCCCTCCCAAAGTCCAAGATACACGTTGAAAGTTTTCGATTTAGCATCATTTACGTGAACACAGACATCAGGGCATATGAATCGAATGGTAGACGCCCAGAGTTAAACTTCCAGAACGAGAAGAACGAGAACCAATATTACTATCGAAGAAACAATTTTTATTATTACACCACATCCACCAACAACACTCCACAATAATAACAACCGTAACAAAAATCTACAACAGCAATAAACATCACAACTGCAACAGTAACAAAAAAAACAATTTCTTCTGAAGTAACAAACGATACCACCACCACCATCACCACCACCACCACAACAGCAACAACAATAACAACTAACAAAAACTAACACGGAAAGCAGCCTATAAAAATAGCCAACATAACAATAGGAGGAAAAAAAAACAATCACCGCCATCACAGCGAGGCTTGTCATAGCCAACACTACTGCAACCCGAACAGGCACCACTATAACTACCGCAACAATTTCTATACCATTGACTGATTCCATAAGAACGAGTGAAGTCACGTGGCCTAGTGGTTAGGGTGTTGTACTCACGATTGCAAGATCGTGGTTTCGATTCACAGACCGCTTGATCAAAACACTTCGTTTCCGGTTGCTCCAGTCCACTCAGCTGGCGTATAAGTGTCAGATGTTGACTCAGGAAAATCACCTGAACGGACGTCTCGCGAGTAAGGTTTTGTATTCAGCGATCGAAAGTATGAATAGTCCAACCCACTATCAATCTAGACTGTTTGGAATTTTTCAACCACGTCGAAGGTTGATGAAGAAGAAAAACCTACACAATCACAAAATAACTACAACTATTGTAACAACAACAACAACAACAACCAACCAAAAATACCACCAATACTGTCTGCGGGAAATAACGACATTTTTTACATTATAATTTAACAGAAAGAAGACGGGAAGTCATACTAGATAACGTGGTCCAAAATATGGCAGGACTCAAATAATAAAGAATATTCACAGCTAGAAGTGCCTCTCATAATAGGACTGCCAGGTCAGGGCCAAAAGGAGACTAAACTACGACAACAGTAATAGAAGTAGCAACAGCAAGAGAAACATTGATTAAATTAAATTTGTAAAAATAATATCACGTGACATTTTAATGGCAACATTATAACAGCTGAGAATAAAACAGATTCTGTGTGTGTGTGTGTGTGTGTGCGTGCGTGTGTGTGTGTGTCTGTGTAAAGAGAGTAGAGTAAGAGTTGTCCTGCGATATTTTGAAATATAGTGCAAGGAACTTGTTTGCTATAAGAATAAATGACAAATGTGAAAGAAAAATTATGTTTTTAAATGGCTTATAAACACCTTCCACGCTGCAATTGGTTTTGTTTCAGCACACGATCTCACATCATGTCACTTGCTATGCAAGTACATCTCCGTAATATATATATATATATATATATATATATATATATATATATATATATATAGAGAGAGAGAGAGAGAGAGAGAGAGAGAGAGAGAGGGAGGGAGGGAGTGAGAGAAAGACAGATAGATGAATAGATAGCTAGAAACACACGCGCGCATATACATATATTTCTATACGCACTCACTTTATATATGTGTTTGTGCGCGCGCGCGCGTTCAAGTATAACTTCCTCCATTTTAACGGACTCCAGAATAAATGACGGCCAAATTGAAGACAGTTTGTCGCCACAGCTTTTAAATGAAGCGCGGCATTCTCTGGTAGGGTGGACGAAAGGGCGAGGAAAAAAAAAATCGCTACACCGTATGTATTTAAAATAAACATTTATCTATGTGACAGGTCAGACAAACACGCGCACGTACAAACACTCACACACGCACACGCACACATACGCACACACACACACACGTCCACGCACACACACATACGCACGCGCGCGCCCTTGTCGAGTTTCGTAAAGCATTCACCTGTAGCCCTGTAACTACTTTTCTTTACTCGTCTACGTTATGAGGCTCTGTGTATGTATGTCTGTATGCCTGTATATATATATGTATATATATATATATATATATATATATATATATATATATATATATATATATATATACACACGTAAATATACTTATTGATATATATATATATAATATGTGTATGTAATATACACAGAAATATATATGTGTGTGTGTGTCTGCAGGCCTCAAATTATGTTTGAATTCTATTGAGTACAGAATGTAGTAAATATAATTTTACATTCCCTAAGGCAAAGGTGAGGAACTTGATGTCTTAAGACTGCATATAAACGTCTTATGGGTTAAGTGCAACCTTCTGAAGAGGAAGTGTAACTCTCTAAGGGAAAAAATGCATATATATCAAAAACATTCACTCACACACACATGTATATTTACATGCATGCATAAATATAAATATATATATATCAATATATAGATAAAAATATAGTAAAATATAGGTGAAAAGGTTGGATTATATATGGTCCTTTCAGTTTGGAGGGTTCCAAAAAACGATTTCTAATAAAAATTTTGCTGGTAGCTTACTGGTGTAAGTTAGGGAATATGAAAATAATACTTGCATGTGGAGTGTTATGTGAATTTATGGAAAGGTATCCCATAGAACTCAACAGATTTCTTAAAAATGTAGATGTTAAAATTTGAAAGAATTTTAATACATGCATTCTTTCAAATTTTAAAATCTTCTCTTCTCCATTTTTAACAAATTTGGGATACCTTTCCATAAATTCACATAAAACACCAGATACAAATATACATACATACATACATACATACATACATACATACATATATAAAGAATTAAGGTTTAGAAAATAGTGGTTAAATGCAAATATCAAGTAGTGCGTCTGGAAGTTGCAGTGCTCAAAGGATTTGAACTTACACTCCGAAGTTTTTATCAAGGCTGAAGTCCGCAGTGTGAG
>NC_142947.1:34077821-34085321 GCF_046866305.1 Octopus bimaculoides | reverse complement strand
ATAATTTTCAGTGATGTAGATTACAATTTTGTTCATGACATTTTTCGTTTTGAAAGATCTTTTATCGTTTATCTTGTAATTGTTTCAGGTATTTGCCTGCGGCCATGCTGGGGCACCGTCTTGAAGAATTTTTAATCGAATGAATCGCCCCCAGTACTTATTTTTTGTAAGCCTTGTACTTATTCTATTGATCTCTTTTGCCCAACAGCTAAGTTACGGGGAAGTAAACTCACCAACTCCGGTTGTCACGCTGTGGGAGAGAAACACAGACACAAAGACATTCATACACACGTACGCACACACACACACACACACACACACACACACACACACACACACACACACACATATATATATATATACATACATACGGCGGGCTTCTTTAATTTTCCGTCTACCAAATTCATTCACAGGTCTTTGGTTGACCCGAAGCTATAGAAGAAGACACTTGTCCAAGGTGCTACGTAGTGGGAATGAACAGGGAACCATGTGGTTGGGAAGCAAGCTTCTTACCACATAGCCACGCCCTTTTATTATTATTATTCACAAAGAAAGGGTCCATACATTTTTTATTATTCAATAATTTTCTCGTGATAATTTCAGAAGAGGAAAACTATCTATGATATTATTCTAATTAATATTATTTATTGTCAACATGAAATTGGAAGGCATAAAAATTCCTAGTTTATGATTAGCCTACTACAATAAAAGTCGAATATATTCATTAATGAAATGATAAACGAGCAAGTCTAATACAAGACAGATCGAAATTACTCTGGGTCATATCCTGCAATGTGCCCGCTTCCTCTTATCTCACATCATTGTTTGTTTACAACGATTATGTAATATCACCACCTTGGCTTGGAATACCTTTAGCGAACATCGCTCTGTTGTTAGGGGCCATAACTCCTATCAAAATCGTTCTCCCTCACCCATTAGTTTTGGGGGCCATGTGAATGGTTATTAGCATTGATCATCCTAAGAAAATATTGAATAGTTTGAAACGAATAAACGAACTTCTTTTATTTTCTCAAAAAAAAAAAAATATAGAAATACCTCCACCACTAAATTTCATCAACGTAATCTTAATCTGCACGTTTTAAAATAATCTTTTACAAAGCATCATAAAAAGTGTGTATTACTTAAAAAATCTGTAGAAACAAAGTTACGACGGAACAGTTACATTGTAATTCCGGACAGAACGCTAGCATTGTTGACAGCTTATTATTTTGTTTTAGGATGACCGTGATCAAGCAAGCCATGAAGATGGTAGGCAAATTTTCATAAACCAGTTATTAGATTGTTTAATGCAGTAATTCTTAACCTTTTGAATGGCTCAGCATCTCCTTTCACCGAATGGCATTTTGCAAACTCCGCTTTGGCATCTTTTGGTTAAAAAACAAACAAAACAAAACAGACGGTAATTTTGCATAAGGGTTTATTAGCTATATTTCGTTATACTACTTCCATCTAGAATCTGCCTTTTGCTAGCTACTGTCGTGAACTAATGCCCCTTACTTTAAAGTCTTACAAATATAATGAAATTACATTCGACCTTGGCACATCAACGGTCATGCTTTTATGAACTGAGAGCACAAACTCATGAAATATTTGTTTTGAAAATGTATTCAAAATATACAGTACGTAATGGCATACATCGCGAACAGTTTTTCCAAGAAATCTTTCAAAGAATCACCCCAGGTCTTATATGTGAAGGTAGCTGTTCACATCTTATCAAAGTTCACTCGGTATTTAATTTACTGGTCAATTTTGCGATCATTCTTTCCAAGTCGATAACATTTATACCAGCCAAATGCTTGCTTTGAGTGACTCGAGTTTGTCTGTCACCCAAATTTGTGGCCTTGCGACTACGATACACAAAATTATCATTATTAGCCGTTGAGGTCGACTTTGCCTTTTATCCTTTCGGAGTCGATAAAGTAAGGACCAGTTGAGTTCAGGAGTCAATGTAATCGACTTAGCCCCCCCACTCCACGAAATTTCATGCCCGGTGCCTATAATAGAACAGATTATTATCATTTTTAGGTGTGGATGGCAAAATCAGAAGACCACCAGGCAAAATGCTCTGTAGTATTTTACGTTTCAAGTACTAGAAGTTCAAGTATAGCAAATTGTCAATTTTGTCAATTATTTTCCCGCGGTCGATAAATATAAGCATCGGTCAACTTCTTGGGGTTTCACCCCCAAATCTGTAGCACTACAAGAAAACGAAATCTGCTAAGCGTTCCCCGCCCCTGCATACAATCCAACGGTTCTTTACGTAACCTTTTTCTTTAGTTGTTTTCATAATATATTTGATGAAATAGTTAAAAACTATAATCTCCAGACATATTTTACAAGTTTAATAATCCATTGGAAACACAAAAAAAAAACAAAAAGAAAACAAAACAAAAAAAAAACAGGATTTACTTTTCGGAAAAACTAATATAACAAGGATAGAATTTCAATGGGAGAGTAAGTGTGGGGTCAACAGTGTTCAATGTATTTCAAGCATTCGGGCCAGACGTTCAGGTTGAACAGCAATTATAAATGCAAATTCCGCTAAGGTCGATTTTGCCTTTCATCCTTTCAAGGTCGATAAAACAAGTACCAGTTGATCACTGGGGTTAATGGAATCGACTAGTCCACTCACCCACAATTGGTGCCCTTGTGACAAAATTTGAAACCATTCTTCTTCTTCTTCTTCTTCTTCTTCTTCTTCTTCTTCTTCTTCTTCTTCTTCTTCTTCTCATTATTATTATTATTATTATTATTATTATTATTATTATTATTATTATTATTATTATTATTATTATTATTATTAAGGCGGCGAGCTGGCAGAATTGTTAGAATGCTGGAAGAAATGCTTAGCGGCATTTCGCCCGTCGCTACGAGCTGAGTTCAATTTCCGCCGAGGTCGACTTTGCCTTTCATCGTTTCAGCGTCGATAAATTACGTAACAGTGAAACACAAAGGTTGATGTTCTCGACTTAATCCCTTCCCTCAAACTTGAGGCCTTGTGCCTCCAGTAGAAAGGGTTATTATTATTATTATTATTATTATTATTATTATGATTACTATTATTATTATTATTATTATTATTATTACTATTATTATTATTATTATTATTATTATTATTATTATTATTATTATTATTATTATTATTATTATTATTATTAGGTGCAGTTTTAAAAACAATTGAATATGAAGTATAATAAACACATAGAGTACGCAACTTTTCAGAGCTGATGTAATTAATAGGCATAAAATACGGATCGTTGGAATATTTTAGACTAAAATATTCTCTAATGTTACATATACTGTGTCTTCCAGCAAATGTTAAACAGTCATCTCACACCCGCATTCGTATCAAATGTTTATATTGCTGTGGTGTGACGCACAAAATGTTTGGTAATTTTCCAGGGACATTTGCGGACCTTGCGCTGATCCCCTGTTTCTCAGTGTAAGATGAGATGTATATCACTTTTTTTAAATCTTAATACCACATCACTCTGTCGTTGGTTGACATTCATGGGTGATCCAGTGCGAACTCCAACCGACACCCTATTAAAATGATATAATGTTTATTAAAATGTACTGTTTTAGAATCACAACACCATCAGAAAACAGATTTGGACACGGCATATCAATAGTCAGAGCAGTAACCTATCCACTTAGCTGTCACGTTCAAACTAGTAACAAACTGAACTTGACACAAAATAAAATAGTTTCTGCTAAGAAACAACCAAACACATATATCATTTTCAAACTCATGCATCAGATTGAAGCCAATGTTACATAATTTCACAACTGAAGTCACTAAGTGATTTCATACCTAATTAGCAATTCTTTGTTAGAAGTTTGTTATAAAGCAATGGTTCTCAGTCTTTTGGAATCCAACCACCTACTTTTCATAGAATGAGTTTTGAAAGACAGCCCGCCCCACTGTCTTACAGTAAAGGGGAGCAATTTTAGTCAAACAGACTGTAAATGGTATCATATAGTTGTAATAATGACTTTTAGTCTCTCTCTATCACCTTTCAACAGCATTATATATGAAGAGACATTAGAACAATTAACAACATAATAAAAAGGTTTTATTTATGATGATGCTTGGTTCCACAATTCCTGTCATTCAGCTTAGCAGCCGCTGATTGAGTTGTAGTTTGGTAATGGAAGGTTAAGGGCTTCCTTGATGCCTGTCAGAGGATCAAATAGCTACCATATCGATAGCGTCGAGGTGAATAGTGCTTCGTGGAGGAGCGAGGTATTGTCACGTCGAAGGTCTCAGGCTCAACTTGCTGAGAAAGTGAAACTAACCGTTTAAGTACGAGTTTTACTACGCATACGCAACTCGAGGGGCTTCCGGTGGTGAAGTCCCCTGCGCATGCGCAGAATAGTACTTCCTCAATTGCGGCTATAATTTCGCGCCACTACAAGACTAATTTTGCATAGTGGTTTACAGTAATCCTTCGACTATTGCACATTTTACGTTCCAAAACCTCCCACAGAAATAATTAAAATCTAAAAAATATCAATACCTATCGGCTGCAGAAACCCGCGATATCATGAGGACTCCGCGATAGGTGAACCGAAATGTACTGAGTACACATGTATGTATGTATGTATGTATGTATGTATGTATGTATGTATGTATGTATATATATATATATATATATATATATATATATATATATATATATATATATATATATATATATATATATATACATAGTGGAGACGCAATGGTCCAATGTTTCGAGCAGCGGACTCGCGATTTCGATTCCCAGACCGGGTGTCGTGAGTGTTTATTGAGCAAAAACCGGGTATTGCAAGCAAAAATAAATATTGAAATAAACGCATTTGACCAAATTTGTACATAAGTTTAACATAAGTGCATCGACATATATATATATATATATATATATATATATATATATATATATATATATATGGGAGAATATACAAATAATAACAACAGACGAGGACAGGTGGTGTAAATAACAAAAGGATATATTAGTATGACGCTCGGGAATACGGAAAGTCTTTGACGTTTCGAGCTACGCTCTTCAACAGAAAGAATACGGAGACAAGGAGGTTATTGTCCCAAATGGAAGAGGGCGAGCGAAAGTGAGAAAGAAGAGGAAGGAGAGAGAGAAAGAGAGAGAAAGAAAGAGGTCAAAGAAGGAACACTATCTAGCATGAAATAAATGAGTTTTTTTGTAGTTGAAATCTTCAATAATTCCTTAAAAAATTATGAAAAGGACATTTTGATAAAAATACATAAAATATATGAGAATTTGTTTTCTGCAGGTGAAATCTTCAATAATGTATAAAACAATTATGGAAACCATATTCTGATAAAGAAAAAATTAAATTAAAATTAGAATTTTTCAAAATTTTCTAAATAGGATAGACTTTAATACTTGCTTTTATTAAAAGTAAGTTACATACACCAAATTAATTAATAAGTAGCTTTCTTTATTATTATCCATAGTACACCAACAGTAATTCATATCTGATGATGATGATGATGTAGTGAAAGTCTAGGAACGTAATGAATTGAGAAATTTGTTACATAAAATCCTAATAGAGAGTTAAGAATGAAACATCGTTACGCTTAAAAAAACGAAAGATGTCCTTCGTATATACGACTAATATATATTTAGGCTCCGGCATACCTGTGTGGTAAGAAGTTTGCTTCTCTACTATATGATACCGGGTTCAGTCCCACTGTGTGGCACATTGGGTGTCTTCTACTATAGCCCCGGGCCGACCAATGCCTTCTAAGTGTATTCGGCCGGCAGAAACTGAAAGAAGCGCGTCGCATATCTATCTATCTATCTATCTATCTATCTATATATATATATATATGTAAACACATACACATGTGTGTGTCGGATCCTCACCATCTTTTGACCACTGGTGATGGTTTGTTTACCATTCCAAATTTAGTGGTTCAATAAAGAGGTAAGTGGTATAAAAAATAAGTATTGAGGTCGATTTGTCCGACTAAACACTCTAAGGCGGTACTCTAGCAATTTCGTAATCCAGTGACTGAAGCAATATATATATATATATATATATATATATATATCTATATATATATATATATATATATATATTAATGGATGACTGAGTTTCTGTCTCTCTGTCTCTCTCTTTCTCTCACTTCCCCTTTGTATCTCTTTTTCTATCCTTTTATTTTCAACGCAATATTATTATTTATCTCCCAGGGTCTATGGGGGTTAGATTCTGACACTAAAAGTTTCAAGAGATAACTTGAGAGCACACGCTGAACATCATCTTTATTTCTTTTTCTCCTTTTGGATGCCCCACCGTCACCTTTCGCTATATGTCCACCCAATTTCAAATCAAATTATGCACTTTACACAAAAGTCTCAAAGTATATGTCACTCCTGAAGAAAGAAACAAAGACAGAGAAGGAGAGAGAGAGACCTCATGCCCTAAGATTGTGTGATGTCACTGACATGACTTTGATTGAAGTACTCAGCCTCTTAGGGAAACACGCAACTATCTATAAAAACAACAACAACAACAATAATAATAATAATAATCCTTCCTACTATAAGCCTGAAAATTTTGGGGAAGGCATAGTCGATGGAATCAACCCCAGTACTCTACTGGTACTTATTTCATCAACCCCGAAACGATGAAAGGCAAAGTCGACCTCGGAATAATAATAATAATAATAATAATAATAATAATAATAATAATAATAATAATAATAATAATAATAAAAAATAATGATCATTATTATGGATAATTTAAAACTGTTTGCAAAAGCAGAGCCTGAAGTGGAGAGGCTGGTTGAAGCTGTGCAAATGTGCAGCAAGGATATAGGGATGAAATTCGGTATCTCGAAGTGTGCGGTGCTTAATTTGAAACGGGGTAAAAAAGTAAATTGTAGGGGCATAGAATTGCCAAACAGAGAGAGAATGGAAGACTCGGATGATGATGGGTACAAGTACCTTGGGATCCTAGAGCTGGACAATGTCTTGCATATAGAAATGAAAGACAAGGATTATCACTGCATGTTTCAAGTGCCTTAGACTTCTCTTGAAATCAAAACTCAACTCAAGGAACCTTGCGACTGCCATCAACATATGGGCAGTTGCTGTAGTCCACTATATTCTGCTAATGCAGAAGGATTTAACAAAAATGGACTTGAGAGTGCTCATGAATTCCAATCAAGAACAGCCAACGAGAGAGAATAAACCCTACTCCGCATGGAATTACATGGTCAGTTCCACTGTAAACCCAACAAATTAAAAGACCAGGAAGCATCATGGAGATGGCTTAACAAGGGTGACCTAAAAAAGAATGCTGAAAGCCTAATCATCGCTGCCCAGGACCAGGCATTGAATATCAACTCAGCGAAAAAGAATATGCCACACAAGTGCAACGGACCTCTACAGAATGTATGAGGAGAGAGTCGAAAGCATGACTCACATTGTTAGTGCTTGTGAAAGTCTTGCG